>NW_012106919.1:592494-595911 GCF_000951045.1 Mandrillus leucophaeus
AAGGGAGTGGATGGAGCTCAGCTTCCAGAAAGCAATGTGAATGCAGCAGCCCAAGAGACCGGGCCACATTTTCACATCCTCTCTCCCTGGCCCTGGGAATTCAGGCAGCTAAAAGAAGTTGAAAACCATGTACTGCCCCAAGGCCAGATGGCACAGGGAACAGCAGGCACAGAACCAAGCAGGTAGCCTGGGGTGCAGAGAAACGGCTCAGTCCAGCTCTGCCTCCCAAAACATGGTATGCCTACTGGCAAGGCACCGCCCCTCTCTGTGCTGTCTCCTCATAGGTAACCACTCAATTCCCACAACCTGTCCTAGCACTGACATTTTCTACCTGACTGGATTAGGGGAGAGAACATGAGTCTGGGGCCAGCATGTCCAGAAACATCTATGAGTTAATCTGGGCCTGAGCTGTATAACTTGGCACAAGAGGCCTGTGCTCTGATAAGGGGCTCCTGATCGTGTGTTCTTTTGTTCATTGCTTGTTTGATATTTTTTTCTATTTTACGTTGTTTTCTCTTCCATAGTGATGACACTTTGGAAAAATTCTAACTTATTGGAGCTGAACTTTAAGCAACTCTGGGTTAGTCCTGAGCTGAGCCATGATTACAAGATTAACCAGACTCATAAACAGACCTGGGTTCCATGGTGAGTTTGCCACCTCCTTGCTGGGCAATCTCTGAGGAATACCTGGGACAAATCTGGCAAGTTCCTTAATACTTGTGACTTGTGCTTTCTGCTCTACCAGTTTGGAATACAACCACTTTGTAAGCTTCCTCCAAGTGTTCATGGGTTAATGCATGTACAGCCCTAGCCCAGTATCTGGAGCACTGGGAGTGTTCAGAGAGGGGACTGTCTCTTATACACATCTAGATGTGTATAAGAGACAGCCCCAGGACTTAAAATAAAACAATGCACAACCTTTCCAAAAGAAAGCTTTCTCCAATAATTCATAGCATATGCCTGCAGGTAAGAAGAATCCACACTCCTCCTTGTTACTAAGAGCCAATGGCCTGAGCTCAGGGGGACAGATGTCTGGGCCACCTGAGATCTTTCCTTTCCTTACCGAAGATTTGGGGTCTTCAGGCAGAGAGAACAGGGGGCTATTATGTCCTGTGAACTTTTCCCAACTTCCATGTAAGTCATAAGACAAGACATTGATGAAATCCAGGAGTCTGTAAGGGGCAGGAGGAAGAGATATAAAGACCGGGCTAGCCAGATTTTCAAGTCAGATCATCACAGCACTGTCTAGCTAGTTAGCTAGACATTGGTCACCAGAGCTTCCCTGCTCCTTCTGCCTGTGGGGCCTGCCCATGCTGTGCTATCCACCTGCCACTGGAACACACAGCTGGTTAGGAACAGCTGTGTGTGAGGATCTATGCATCCTGAGAGTATCTGTGGAGGTAGGCAGGAGTTAGATGAGAGAAAATACACTCAGGTCTGATACAAATGCTAACAGGCATCTGCACAAATGGTCCTGAGTAAAAGCAGTCTGTTCTGTAGCTTGTCTTTCTATAATTCCAGGAGCCACTGAAACCTACCTCCTTTAGAAAGCTTTCATCATTACCAGGTTACAGGGATAAGGGTTTACACTGATTATCTAATTTAATTTTAATCTGGCTAATTCCCTAAGTACTGTAAGCATCTCCATTTTAAAGGTGAAGAAATGAAACTCAGATGGGTTAACTAGTTTGCCTAAAGTTGCCCAGCTGGGTGAGGGCAGGACTCTCTCAATCCTGTCTGGCTAAAAGATCAACACTAACACACTCCATGTCCCCTGCATCTCTCACTCTCCTCCCACGTTGAAACCACTCTCTAGTGCACTCACACACAGGAACATCCCATTTCTCTTTTGGTCTGCATCTGCCTCAGTTTCCTCTTCTGTAAATACTTGATTCTCAAAGTTCTAGAAAATATACCTAGAGTTGACATGTCCAAAAAGATTTATGTGCTGCTCTTTGTCTAGCTTTTTAACTTTTGCATGAAGAACTGCTCTGAATTATGGGTGTGACTGGGCATTCCTACTTTTGTTTTTGTGACAGTGATTATTAATTCACCCATCTCTGATGCCAGCATCTGCTGCATAGTGTATGTCTACAGATATACTCTAGGTAGAAAGAGGCCAGGTCCCTGGGATTCTCTCCTAAGCTGTGCAGAAGACTCTACCTGTGCTAACATTGTTGTGGGCAGATATTACATCACCTCCCTCTCAGGTCTAAAGAAACCCTCAGGGTATAATGGAGCTAGCCCTTGTCCCCACCCATGCCCCTCAGCCCAGCCCCAAACTTGCACTGACGTCAGGGCAGGCACATGGTGAGCTCAAAAACAGGGCTTGGGAAGCTCTGGTGTTCTGAGCTCAAGACACCTGCTTCCCTCCAATGTCCTGCCCCACCAAGGCAATATACACTCACCTTCCTAGAAAGCGCACATCATAGGATGTTTGGACGATGTGTGGGACCCCAGAAACAGCAGCAGACAGCAGCAGCCTTGGGCGCATGGTGAGCAGTGCCTCCTTCCGGAAGGCAAACAGGAGCTCCTAGGAGAAAAGACAGAAAGACACAGAGAACTGGACAAACAAGAGGTGCGGCCTGGGGAGAGTGTCATCTAAGAAGCATTTACTGAGCTCCTGAGCCAGGCTCTGGGATACGAAGGTGAGTTGGACATGGGCCATGCCACAGGCTCATGAGACAGGCAGATGAGGGCTGATGTGGTGAATGATTTAATCGTGCAGTGGCGAGCAGGCTCAGGAGCATGGAACTCAGAAAGACACTGCCTGAGGGAGCGCAGGAAGCTGCACACAGAAGGCATCCCTTAGGCTGGAGGACTGGAGCAAGCCCCAGGTGCAGAGAAAGGAGCAACCTTGGGGAGTTACAGGTATTACCCTCCAGGGGTTCACAGTAAAAGAACATTCTGTCACCCTCTTCTGCCCCTGGCCCTGGACTTATGCTCCTCTCCTGCCATAAGTCCAGATATATAAAAGTAGAATCATTTCTGGATTCTGGCGCTTCCAGACCAGACTTACTTCAATTAAGAAGAGAAAAGTCCACCGGTCATGCATGGGGCTGCCTCTTAGTCCAGGATATAAGAAAAAAAGATCAAGACCATCAAAGTCATGTGTCCTCAGAAGGGATATAACTGAAGCAATAAACTTTTCACGGTTGGCAAATGTGGACAACATAGTGGTGAACCTGCAGGGAGACCAGGGGTAAGACAACACTATCCACAGAATGACAACCTCCTACAAGGCCCCTTGCAAGCTTGGTGCCCTGTGGTGGGCCTGACAGATGTGGCTGGAGGAAAGGAAGGCAGATCTCCAAAACTCTCCCACCTTCTTCCCTGTCTCTCCCAGCACCAGGAGCTCGATACCCAAGAGTAGGGAATTCAGGCAGCTAAAAGAAGTTGAAAACCATGTACTGCCCC
>NW_012106919.1:597326-670857 GCF_000951045.1 Mandrillus leucophaeus
CACCCTCCCAGGGAGAAGACAATAACAGCAAAGTCTCACCTTGAGGTGCCAAAGTTCCACCCGCCGATGGACAGCAGTGTTTTCAGCTCTCTGTTCCTATGATGTGGGAGAGAGGGTTGATGAGCTGAGTCCTCCACTCCAGTGGGCAGCTGCTGCCACATTCTTTTGTTTTGCTCCATGGAAGAAAAACAGGAAACAGGAGAGATGGGAGGTAAGGGAAGGAAAAGGAGGAAGGTGATATTAGGAAAGAAATGAGCACAGGACAGAGAAAGAAAGATAGACAGAACAGTCAACCCAAGGGCCATCACAGCCCAACAACTCCAAGGTTGCACAAAGTCTGCCAAACTCGCGCATGTCCCCATGATGTTTCCAAAAAAAGAGTAGTCTAAAATGTTTCTCTTTTTCCTATTCAACAAATATTTATTGAGCGATGTCTATGTGCCATTTACTGCTTTAGGCACTTTAGAACAGAGAACAACACAGATAAGCTCCCCACTTTCAGGGAGCTTATAATCTAGTGGCATAGAACTTTTTCCCTGCCCATCTATAACCATTAATGCAGTAACAAGCCTTCCCTTGGGCACGGAGAGATCCCAGGAGTTCTGGAGAGAGGAAAATGTAAGCAAACACTTACTGAGCACCAACCCTGTGTGAGACACTGACCTAGCCACTGGGGATACAACGACACAGCAGACGCTGCCCCTTCCCTGGAATAGCTCAGAGCTAATAAACAGTAATGAAAACATGAGCATTTGTTGAGCATTAGGGATGTGTAGGCCCACTTTAACCACAATAATAACTAAAATCCTCACAACTAGGTTCAAAAGTTGAGTTGGGTTTTGCCAGGCAGAGAAGAGAGAGAAGCACATTCCAGGCAGAGGCAACAGCAACTACAAAAGTCAGGAGGCAGGAAAGAGTTCAAGGTGTCTGTGACAAGGAGTTCTCAAGGTGGGGGTGCTCTGGACCCCTATTTGAGAGGAAGCTAGGACTGGAAGAAATAGAGGAAAGTTGAAGAGTAACAAGAGAAATAGACTGTTATCTTATACTGGTGAAATCTGAAAATACCACCCCCACATCCAATATGAACACACCTCTCCTTTAGTTTGTTGAACTCTGGGTAGAGAATTTTCTCGTCCTGGAGATCCTTAGCAACAATCTGATTGTTGTTCATTGAAGCAAAGGCAAATATCAGGTGGGTGCAGAGAAAGGGGTCCAGGTCATGGGGCAAGATCGAGGCGGGGCCTGGCCGACTGTGTGCCCAGTTGGTGAAATAACACACCAGTTTATGGGCAGCACCTGGTAAGGGAGAGCACACATTAGTTGACAGAAACCAAGGGAGTGGATGGAGCTCAGCTTCCAGAAAGCAATGTGAATGCAGCAGCCCAAGAGACCGGGCCACATTTTCACATCCTCTCTCCCTGGCCCTGAAGTACACCTCAAAACTACACTGTGGTTCTATTCCTCCCGCACTGCTGAGGTCTCAGGAAGAAAAGAATGCCTCGTGAAATCCTGGTCAGAATGGATTCTCAAGTCTGGACCAAGGCACACAGTCAGAGACACAAACAGCAGGTGACCAAAAACCCTCTGAGAAACTGTGTTGGATCCCTAATCCCTGTCAGAGGAGCCAGGGAAAGGTGGCTGCAGGGGACACTCAGTGTGGAGGACTTCTCAGCCAGACACTCTCCCTGGCTCTGGAAGGGAAAACATAGTTTCCTTACCATCGTGGTGTTTCAGCACAAGAACCAGCCCTGCGGGAAGCAAAGGGAGGAGTCACACAGAGATTCACACCCTCCCCAGAGTGGCATACCACAGCACACCCTCTGGTTAGCAAGGGCGCCCACCAACACAGCACCTTACGCAGATGCAGACGTACAAATGGGGACACACACACCATTCACTCATTTCCTAGTCTCTAAAGTTGGACCAGTGGAGCTAGATAGAAGTTCCTTTTCTTCTGATAAACACATGTATATGCTCATGCTTTGCTCAGGGACAACGATGAATCTTAGAAGTCCCAGAAAAAGCTTCAGGCTAGTGGTTCTCAACCCTGGCTGCAAATTAAGAAGCACTGATATCCTGGCTGGTCATGCAGAGATTCCGATGGAACTGATCCAAGGTGGAACTCGAGCATTTAAAATTTCTAATGTGCCACCAGATTGCAGAACCACTGCTCTGACCATTTCTCCCTGGGCCCTCTGACCTCTGACCCCCATCCCATCTCTATCTAATCCAGGCCCCCTGAGTCTCAGGCTGCTCTCTCAGGAACCAAAGAGATGACAAACTCATAAAGCCTGGCACCTCCTGGACTGAGTGACACTGCTGGGACCTGCCACACTCACCAACCCACAGCAACAGCTTCCACATCTCAATGATCTGATAGCTGTGAGGCCAGAGATGGAGCCCTTTATAGGAGCTTCCCTGTGGATAGCACTGAGACAGCCCAGCTACACACACACACACACACACACACACACACACACACACACCCCACACACACACACCAGTGCCAGGATCAGTAATTTATGAGAGTCATAGTGACCCCAGAACCACCTGTCCTCCCTCTCCAACAAAGCAACAGCTCCGGGTTGGCACTGAATACCAGGAAGAGGGTCTTCCTGATATTCAGTACCACATGGACCAGATATGGGGGAGAAACCCCATATGGTAGCAGCAGTTCTATTATTAAAAGATGATTGGCTGGGAAGCAGCGTAATTAAAAAAAAAAAAGTTTAAACCCTAGCTTTGGATTTAGGCTTTGAATCCAAGGTTTGAATTCAAAGTTTAAGTCTCAGTATCACCACTTAGAAGTTTTGTAATCTTGCACAAATTACCTGCCTCTGCGAGCTTCAGTTTCCATGCTTGTCAAATGGAGATGACAGCTCAGACTTACCTCATAGAGCTTTATAGAGATCAAAGAGATAATGGGTCAAAAAGTGTTAGTTTTGTGCTTGCATATAATAAGGGCTCAGTGAATGGTAGCTATTATTAGGGATGTCAAAAGGGTTGCCCAGGAAAGCAGAGTTCTCAAACTCAAATGACACTTGCCAGGCAGGTAATGTAAATGGATGGCATAGATGCAATAAAACAGCTCTCTCCATTTTATTAGAAAAGTAACAGTTCATGCCCAATGATGTACATCAACTGACATGAAGCCTCTTGGTCAGGAGACAACAGAGATCAGTATAAAGAGGGACAGCACTCTGAGCAGCTGCTAATGGTTGCCCTGCAGGGAAATAGAACCAGTGTTGCCGGATCCTTCAGTTTCTCAGGAGAAGACAAAACCTGAATTTTTATGAGTCAACAATATTTGAGTCAGTATATGAGCCAATTGTGAGGATGCGTCATGAACCTCAAGAATATGATGGATACAATTCTGGACATCTAAGAGCCAGTTTTTAAAAAATGCAACAACAGGAGTATGAAAGATAAAAAAAAAAAATTTATTACCAGACTGCAAGCGAATGATTCATCCGTTTTCTTTCTCTGCTACAGAGGGTCTCAGACCCTCTGCCCATCGTCACAGAGACTGATGCCGCTCATCTCATCCACATGAACTAGCACAAGGTTTTAACCAGATGTCAACATAATCCACAACACAGGGAAACAATGACTAGTGATCAAATTCATATAACATCTATCCTTCATTTCCAGTATGAAGAAACCAGGAAAGTCATTGTTTTAAATCAGCAGTTTGCTTGAATATGATGGAATAAAAGCAACAAATTGTATAGAATTTTTGGAGTATTTCACTGAAACTCTGGGAAAGCCTGATAGAATACCCCACCCAACCAAGACTATGTCTCCTTTTCTTCATCCATCTTTGCCTTTCTTTACGTATTCAACAAATATTCACTGAGCATGTGCCACACCCTGCTCGGCACTTGAAACAGCTTCTGCTTTCAAGGAGCGTACAATTTAGTGAACAGATTGATCCTATCCCTAGGGCTAGTGTATGTCTTTCTTTCTTGGAGAAGTAGCATGATGAGTGCAGTGAGGAAAACATGAGTTTTGTTGCCATAATGATTTGAGATACAATTCCCACTCTGTACCATCACTGAGGCAACCTGGGTCCGACTTGCATGCTCAATGCCACCCTCCATTCCTTGGACTAATATTAACCTGAATCAGCAGATAATTATGCCTCCTGAGACCAACACTGGATCATGCTTGGCAACAACTTGTACCATTGGTTAGACTACCCCTGGTACGTTTTCTGACTACAATGACCATGCTGTTGTTCCCCCATTCCTAGACCTTGTGCCCTCATTCTTGTAACTGGGTCTGGTCCCTGCTTTGACTTCTCTTCCTGTTCTACAAACTGCTGGCACCACAGTTGGTTCCTAGGGCCTGGGTGTGCTGACTCTGTCGTGCTAGGTTCCTCATACCCTATAGCCTCAGAGCCTCCTGTCTTTGAAAACCTTTTTGATGTGGAATGCCTACCTTTCTCTACTTCTGAGCCTCCTCCCACAGCATCCCCTGCCCCTCAAGATTTCACATCACTGAGATTTCCCACTAGGCTGTGGCCTTCCACTGAAGCTCCTAATAGGGGCACTAGCTGCTAATGCTGTACCTAACACAGAAGCCAAATTTGCCTGCCAATTTGAACTTCACTCATCTGCACCTGAGTCATCCTCTGGATTCCTATTCTGCTGCATTAAGCATGGCTAGATCTCAGACCTGACCCCTCTGTACCTTGCAAAAATGACTGATGATGCTGAGAATGCCAAGATATAACAATGGATGCCCAGGAATGACCTCTGCATAATGCAGGGATGACCGTGCCAAAGAGCTGGCAACTATGCCTCTATATGTTCAGCAGATGATGAATAGTAAAATGCTGAATGGGGGTTATGTTGAAAATCAGTGTGCCGTGTCGCTCTGTGTGTTCTCAATCCTTTTCCTTCAGTTCTTGCTGTCAAAAAAAAAAAAAATACAACCATTGCTTTTTATTTTTACACACCCACCCGGATACTTAGAAAATATCCCTCCCTAGTGCTTAGCCTGTTCTCGTGAAGTTAGAAAAGACATTTACAAATGTCTTTTTTACTGAATAAACCCCTGCAGCAGTGTGACACCTCTCACATTTTACAACAATTATCAAGATGAAGGCAAGATCAAAGACGTGAAGTGCTTTGGTTTGAACAGAGCATTTGGCCAAATATTTCATGATACCCATATGAATGAATTAGAGAAGTATGACTTAAACAAAATCAGTTGGCTGAATAACAAAAAGAAATCCAAAGAGTATTGACTACAGATCACTGTAAACTTGAAGGGAAGACTCTTCTCTAGTCAGTTACCACATCTTTAAAGTGAAGGGAGTGTTCCAATATTTGGTGTAAAAGATTATTTTTGGTTGTGCATGAGGGATTTTTAAAAAATATTTAATGTGTTTATTTTAATGTATAGTGGGAAAATGAATATTATCATATAAACCCATACTTTCATGGATCTTATTAAAGTTTAAAAATTGAGGAAATTCAAAAGAATATTTGTAATAAAATAGTAAAGGTAGTGCTATTTGTTTAATGTCTTTACAGGTCAAATAGGCAATATCGCAATCCTAAATATAAAATCTTATAACCTAGCAATTTCACTTTTAGAAATGTATCATGCCCAAGTACACAAAGAAACAATGTTCATTGCAGCTTTATTTGTAACAGCAAAATACTAAAAACAAAACAAAAATCCTAACTGATTAAATGACATCATTAGCAAATGGCTAAAGGTGTTATTGCACATCCATGCAACAGCCGTTTTCCTTTTAAGCCAGTGATTCTCAACTGGGCACAATTTTGCCCAATCTAGCAATGTCAGGAGATACTTTGGTTGTCACAACGGTGGAAGAAGGAAGGTATGCTACAGTACCTAAGGGGTAGAAGCCAGGGATGCTGCTAACCCTCCTTTGATGCATAAGACAGCCCTCCACAATGAATAATATTCAGTTCAGAGGCTCCTTGACTTATAATGGGATTCCATCTCGATAAACCCATTGAAGTGGAAAATATTAATGTTTATGAGAACACATGGACACAGGGAGGGGAACATCACAAACCGGGGCCTGTCAGCAAGTCAGGGGCAAGGGAAGGGAGAGCATTAGGACAAATACCTAATGCATGCGGGGCTTAAAACCTAGATGACAGGTTGAAAGGTGCAGCAAACCACCATGGCACATGTATATCTATGCATCATACCTGCAGGTTCTGTACATGTATCCCAGAACTTAAAGTAAAATAAAAAATATTAATGTTTTCAACTAACCACTATTTTATCAGGATGTAACTCCATCATAAGTCGATGAACACACTGACAACACATTTTGTTTGTTTGTTTTTTGCACCGTTGTAGAGCCGAAAAATCATAGGTTGAACCATCAGAAGTCAGGGACCACCTGTACTGAAAATTTAATAGTGCCAAAGGTGAGAGACCCTGGTTTAAGCAGAATTGCTTTTTTGTGGTCATCAGTTCTTACTCTTTTCATTCCAAAAGAAGTTTGACCGTGTGCTACTAGTTAAACCCTTATTACACTAGATTTAAAAATTAAACTGTTTCATCTATTACAAAGCAAGCTCTTTTGGTGAAGGATTCATGACTGATTCACCTTTGTTACCCCAGATCCAATGGTTAAATGGTCTGTCTTTGGAATGAATGAGCTGAGAAAAAGCATAGCCAAAGAAGTGGGCACACCCTGGCTTAGAAACAGGCAGATTTGGGTCACTAATAGAGAAACTCTGGACAATATATTTGAAAAGTAGCAATAATGACACTTTTCTTGAAAGGTTTAAAAAAACAGAGATTATAAATGTAAACTGTCTGACTCATGGTAGGCACTCATAGCGGCAACGGTTGTTATTGCTGCTAATGGTTATTATTATTGGCAGTGAGATCAGCACCTAACAACATTGAACTAACTAACTGCTCAACAGGTTTAACTAATAGATCCTTAAAGTCCTTTCCTACTCATTCTGTGGCATAGTCCTGAAAGCAATTCATTCATTCATTCATTTTTCTAACTTATTCAACAAATACTTATTTTCTACTCTAATGGAGTAAGCAAAAACTAAAATCACAAAAATTTAAAATACAAGCATGCAACTTAGATGTTAGAGACTCCCTGCCCCTCAGTGGTCTGATTACACTCTGCCTAAATCCCAGCCCCACAACCTGTGTCAGCCCAGTGTCCCCGATAATCCAGCAAAGTCTCAAGAATTCCTCCTTATGTTTTTCTCTACTCCTGTGCTCCTTCATCCTTGGGTGTAGACTGTTTTTCTGCATAGCTGCCTGGTGCATGACTTAACCCTTTTACTGGCCTCCATAAGAAATCCTTACACATCTAGTTCTTGGTAGTTTTTACTAAAAACGGGGGTGAGGGGTGCCTGTGAAGGGTCACATCCCCTAATGCAAAGACTTCACCAACTCCTGGCTCCTCTCAGCTATCCCGGTGTTCTCTCTCTCCCATTCCAGAGTCCCTGAAAAACTCCTCCCTTGCTTGCTACAGTTTAGTTCTAACCAGATCCATAATGCTTGGGCTTTCACTGTCTATATCCAAGGCAGATATTAGGGTACTTTCTCAGATAAATCCAAAGAGGAATTCCAATAGCAACTGTTACTATAGTTACCTTTCCCTATTTACTTATATTTTGTATAAGTATGATTAAGAAAACATGCAGGATGTACTGTTTGGGAAGAAGATGGTTTAGAAACTTCTTTACCATGGAAGGTATCTGAGCAGGAAAGGGAAACAATCAAAAGGATATTCTAGGAAGACGCTTAGAGACAAGTAAAAGAAGGAATGGGGCAGAGACCCACTGGATGGCAGGAAAGGGGCAGGGTGCTAAACCATCTTGAGTTGATCTTTTCCCACCTTCCCAGTGCTGTGCCTTTGCTCATGGTGACTGATTCCCAATTCAGAAAGGTGCAGCTCTATGGTGGCTGTCCTCTGTATGCTGGAGATAACGGTGAGAATAGATACAAGGGAATCAGTTCCCTGATCAATCAGATACAAGCTAGGCAGTGACCACAATAAACCATAAGAAAGAAATGATAGTCATGGGCCAGACACAGGGCTCACACCTGTAATTCCAGCAATTTGGGAGGACGAGGTGGAAGGACCACTTGAGTCCAGGAGTTTAAGACCAGCCTGAACAACATAGAGAGACCCCCGTCTCTACAAAGAGTTTTTTAAAAAATTAGCTGGGCATGTTGACACATGTCTGTGGTCCCAACTACTTGGGAGGCTGAGGTGGGAGGATCGCTTGAGCCCAGGAGTTCAAGGCTGCAGTGAGCTGTGACCGTGCCACTGCATTCCAGCCTGGGTGACAGAGCAAGATTCTGTCTCAAAGAAATAAATTAAACTAAATATAAAGATATGATAATCATGGTGTTTTGACCTATAAGAATTTGTAGTGATGACTAATTGATGGTGAGGTCCCAAGAAATGAAATAAATGAGCAGCCTACTAAGGTGCAGCTAGACATACATAGATGAAAAATTTCTAGGTCTACAAGACAGAAACCTAACCCAGATTCACAGCTTTTTACCCAGTTCCCAGGTCTAAGCTAGTTCACAGTCCTGGAGCCACTTAACTATGAGGAAGCTGGGTCCTTCTGAGAAAGGATCCTGCAATGTAGCCACACGTATGCGTTCTGAATTTTCACCCAAGCTTTCCCCAGAGATAGTGTGGGCTGCATGACTTCACATTGGGGAAAAGAAATGCCTAGACTATGCAGAGACATTAGATACTGTCTCTAAATTTACACTGATTCTCAGAGACTGGAAACACCAATGCGCCTAACATGTCACTGGGGGCTTATAAAGTTCAAAGGGTAAATGAAGTCTTGGCCTGAGTCCATCTAAGCAGCGTAACCATGGACTTATTATGTGATTCTTCCCAAGTCCCAGAATGTATACTGAGAATAGATATCAGAAACAAGCAGAGTCCTTACATTATTTCCCTGGCCTCTGGTAGGAGGACTGTTATGGTAGGATCAGGCAGAAACCTCTGGAGTTACATATATGTATGCGTGGTGTGTGTGTGTGTGTGTGTGTGTGTGTAAAACTTTATAGTTTAAAAAAATAGTAAAACCAAACCAAACAAAACAAAAAACCACTACGACGTCCCTAGAGAAATGGCAGAAATAATGCTACCATAAAAAACTTGAGAAATGCAGAGTGATAATTCTTACAATATCATCCCTTTATTCACCTAATTGGAAACCAGACAAATTCTGAAGAATGACAGTTGATAATCAGGTTGTGCTGCCAATCACAACTGCAATTCCAGATGTGCTGTTCTTTAATGGAGCAAAACGACATAGCCCCTTGCACTTGACGTACAGCTACTGACCTGCTTTATTTTCCATTCCAATCATTATGGAATTTGGGGAAACTGCACTTGTACGGTAGGGACAAGAGTATACTTTTATTAATACCGTCTTGCCCCAGGACTGTCAACTCTCCCACTTTTTGTTACAATGTAGTCCAAAGTGAACTTAATTTTCTTAGTAGCCCACAAAACATTATATTGGTCCACTGTATTAATGCCATTATGCCTCAAATCAGGGAGAATATATAATGTCCTCTCTCCCAAGGCCAAAATGCATAGCTGCAATTAAGAACCAAGGGGTAGAAATAGGAGTTGCCTTTTTTACTATTGCATCCAATAATTCACTTGAAGAGTTTCTGCTTCTTATTCAGTAGTCCTGGCTAAGCAGGCTTGAAGATTCTAGCATTAAATGAGCAATGTTTCACCCAGTAGTTATGGTCTCAATGAATTAGAAGCTAAGGCTACCTCTTGGCCATCTGGGGCTCCTTAGGCCACTGGAAAAAAAAAATGTGAAGAAAGAAGCCATTGTACCGGTTGGGGTAACTGATCCCAGTTGCCGGGGGGAATTGAGTTGCTGCTGCACAACTAGAGAAAGGACTGTGTTTACAACTCTGGGGACTCAGGGACATCTTCAGTACTCCCTTGCCCAGTAATTCCCATGACAGAAAGCAGCAGAAACCCAATAAAGAGCAAATCACTAAGAACTCAGACCCCGCACACAGGTTCGGTCATCTCACCAAGGTTCTCAGAGGGTGAGGGGAACCTCAACGAGGAGTTCTCAGAGGGTGAGGGGAACCCAACGTCGAATGGATGGTGGGAAAAGATGGCCATGATACTTAGGCTGTATGACCATTTATGAGTAGGAACTCTAACAGCTATATTTCGTTACTTGTTTTTCTCTTTTCACTTTTCTACTGCTGCTTTATATGAGGATACTAATGATACCTAATCCTTTAGGTTTAAGACGGAAGTACGAACAAATGGTTATCACCCCATAATGATAAAATAGTTGTTGGGACTCTGGGCATCTCTTGTGTTGAGGACATGAAATTTCACCTATATTAAGGACAAGAGAGGATAAGGGGCAAAAAAGTAGACTAAACATATTTTCCAACTGCCCTTCTATTAATATTTCCCATCTTTCTCCACCTTGCTTGCTGCCCCTGAAAGTCTGTCTGTTTGGACTACATCAAATGGGCTCTGTCAGGTTCAGCCTGACAGAAGAGTAGAGGAAGGGAGAGAAATTGGGGTATTCATTCTTCTGGATCACCCCATGACATGACATCAAGGGAACTCTTATCTCTTGATAAAGGTCACCGCTGCTCTCAAAGCAGATGCTCTCCAAAACTATCTTTTCTTCCAGTTTCAGGTAACTTATCCCTTCCCTTGCCCTTGGGCACTAGCTCTTTGGTTCTCCTACACCATTTCCAAACCTTTGTAATTAGTCCCCTTATAAATAAACCCTCCAAAACCATCTTGAGTGTACCATTTGCTTGTTGTGATAATTCATTGCACGTCTATCAAATCATCACATTGTATACCTTGAATATACACAATATTTGTCAATTAACTTTTTCTTTTCAGACTATGCTTCACTCCCATCGCCCAGGCTGGAGTGCAGTGACCCAATCTCGGCTCACTGCAACCTGCGCCTCCCAGGCTCAAGTGATTTTCCTGCCTCAGCCTCCCGAGTAGCTGGAACTACAGGCGCACACCACCGTGCCCGGCTTTTGTATTTTTTATAGAGACAGGGTTTCACCATATTGCCCAGGGTGGTCATGAATTCCTGAGCTTAAGTGATCTGCCCACCTCAGCCTCCAAAAGTGCTGGGATTACAGGCATCAGCCGCCACACCTGGCCTAATTACTTTAATTTAAATGTTAAGCAGGGAAAATGTATCACTTTGATGACTGGGATATGAACCCTTGTTTTCCAGTAATCTTTACTTTTGGCTAGCACCTAAACACTTAATTCCATCCTGTCTCTCTCTAGACTAAGTTGCTGAATGCAGGACAACCATGTCTGCCTTGCTCACTATCAAACCACAAAATGCCCAACAACTTCTGATACACCATAGCTGCTCACTGCCAAGTATTTCTGCCTGGTTTCTGACCCATTTGGAATTTTCAAAAGGCAATCTAAGGCAGTGCTTCCCAAACTTTAATACGCATGAGTCACATAGGAAGCTTTTGAAAATGTCAATTCTGACTCAGTAGATCTGGACATTCTGTATTTCTAGCAAGTTCCAGGTTATACAGATGCTCCCAGTTTATGGAACACATTTTGAGGAACAAGTTAATGCCTTATAAAATTAAGCCAGAACCCCCGTCCAAAAAAAAACCAATATTGTATGCTCCCACTTACACAAATGTCTATAATAGTCAAATTTGTAGAAACGAAGACGGTGATTGCCAGGGTCTTGAGGAAGGGGAGTTACTGTTTAATGAGTACAGTTTCAGTTTGGGGTGATGGAAAAAGTTTTGGAGATGGAAGTGGTGAAAGCTGCACAAAAATGCAAATGAACTTAATGCCACTGGACTGTACACTTACAAAGTTAAAATGACAAATTTTACATTAAAAAAAAAAAAAACTTTAAAAACTCAAACAAGGCCCAAGTTGATCTTGCTTCAAGGAGTCTGCCACAACAGGTCCAGGGCCGGTGGTGCACGCAGAGCCTGTCTTACCTGCCTCCAGATGCCTAGATCAAAGGTCACATTAATGCTAACTCTGCCAAGCAAACTGCAGTTGGATAATGGTCTTAAAGGGTCTCATACATCAATTCTACTCAGAGGATTTCTGAGACAAGTTGCAGAAACTGCAGAACATGAAGCTAATTTAGGCTGTACATAAAAAGTGCATTTTCTAATCTAAACAATTTTCATGACTTAGAGCTGAGACTCCAGATAAAAGTTACTGCCAGAACGGAAAATTAGTTTGCAACTGAAATTCCTAATGCTTACAACATGGTGCCTCTCAAAGTGAAACGCTTGACTGGAATCTGGTATCTCATGATCACAGGGACATGTGAAATATAGCTATATCCACTGAAGGCACTTTGAACCAGTGACACTGGCTGGGCTTTCATCAGAATGTTAAAGGTGAAATTGTTGTTTGGGAATCAAATTCTTCATTATATTTTGAACTTTGATGGCCTATCCATTACATATTGAAGCTGCAGAACATCATTTATGAGACAAGGAGTTTCCACAGTAAGTAGGATGCTACTGTATTAAATGTTGTACCAGATGATAAAAGATTATGGGATCACTAATTGTGTCACAACTTAAAACGAGAGTTAACCTTTCTCTCAGATGCTCACAGCTCCCTCAGTTCCCTGGATTGCAGTAGTCCTGTGATCACTCAATGAGACCAAAACTCCAGAAATGCCTATTTTTGATGGAGAACTAAAAAAGAAAATGTGTCTGGGGTCCAAGAGTTGTCTGCTTACCTTGTTTACTCTTCCAAAACTGTATCCTGTGAGCTGTTGATGAAGTTCTTGAGAAACTTTAACTCAAAATTGAGACTACAGCTTGCCTATCCTTTTTTGAAACAAAATCAATTACACAACTGATTCTAATGTGTTCAGTGTGACCATTACTCGTGCTGTCCAAATCCAACAAGAATCTGCCTCTTAATAATCAGAGCCCTTTACTTTCAGGTCTAGATGTGGCAAGAAGTTTTGGAGCCCTCTGAAGTCCAGTCTGATTTTTAAAACCTCCTAACATGCTATCTGGAGGAAACATGGCTGGAGGCCCAGAGCAGTTATCGAGCTTGGGTGTTTTTGCTGCTGTAATGTGATTGTGAACCATTAAGTAATGTCCATATAGCTATTTATTAAAGAAACAGACTCCAACTGTCCTGTTGGGCAGGAGAGATACCCTGGAAATTAGCCCAATGTCTGATGCCACCTGAAATCGTAGGCAAGCCTTCTTCAGTATTCCTTGTGGTTCTGAGCACCATGCAAGGGGTGAGTCTCACAGCCCTTGGTGGACCACAGAACAGCCGTGGAAGAGTAGGTTTGATTAGTGGACTTCAGAGTAAGGATGTAGATAGAGAAATGGGTTTACTCTAGTGTTTAGACATTTTAACCAATGAAATTAAATGCAAAATATTTGTATATTTTTAAACAATAGATTGATCTCATTTCTACCTGTCATCAGCTCTGTACTCATTTTACTAGAACTATTCTCAAGTGAAGGACCTAGCAAATCACCCCACATGTGATAGCACCATTTCTAATTATTCTGTGGTCATCTTTTATTTTAAACTATCTTCTTTGCTCACTGCAACATATACATTCACCCAAAATTGTGCTACTTGTTCTTCCTACTGTATTTGATAAGGTTTATAAATATCTTGGTGGTGGTCACTGATAGATGTGAATTACTCTCATCAGTACAGATCTACCTGAACTAAAACATTTTTTTACAATAAAACATGGTCCTTCAAAAACCATGTTTTCTGGTCGGGCACAGTGGCTCATGCCTGTAATCCCAGCACTTTGGAGGCAAAGGCAGGCAGATCACCTGAGGTCAGGAGTTTGAGACCAGCCTGGCTAACATGGTGAAACCCGTCTCTACTAAAAATACAAAAATTAGCTGGGCATGGTGGTGGGTGTCTGTAATCCCAGCTACTCATGAGGCTGAGACAGGAGAATCGCTTGAACCCAGAAAGTGAAGGTTGCAGTGAGCCAAGATCATGCCACTGCACTCTAGCCTGGGCAGCAAGAGTGAAACTCCATCTCAAAAAAAGAAAAAGAAAAAAAACCTATGTTTTCCTTCCTTATTGTAACCACCTTAACACATATACACATTTCCTTTCTTATCTCTCTCACTGAGTTTTTTCTCCATCATTCTTAAGTCCATGAAGAAAAGGGCTATACAAATTCCTACTCACCTCAAGCTCCCCCACCCCTTACTTTCTCTAAGTGTCCACAAAATTAAAGTTTTCTCTTTGAGAGGCAGAACTTAAGTGATTGTACCTACCCATTCTATTTCCTCCCACATTATAAAAATGATGGAAGACTTTATTCCTACTCCTCATCAACCCCAGATCATCACATGACTATAAATTCCCATGTTTTACTCAAGGGTAATCAGTCATGTCAAGGGTGAAGCAAGGAAGCTTTACTGAGAAGTATTTGCCCATATTCCTTCAGACTTTCCCAGTTTCATAATGTGATTTTTACCTAAATTGAACCTGCAAAGCTCAAAAGCACATAATTGATTATATTTAGTTTCAATATAATCAGTAACTGATCCATGACTTCTAACTGGCAATACCCACTCCACCAACCCAAGAATTAATGTTTACCTGAAGTTCTAACTAGCTTCTTTGGGAAGCTGGGGAAGCACAGGAAAAATAATGGGCTACAAGACTGACACCATGATGACTCACATAAGTGAAATACATCTAACTACACAAGACACACACGCTTCAAAAAAGGCCAACAATGCCTAAACTCTTTATTTCACCAACCAGTATTTCTGATATTCTTCCTGATACTGGATGTTAAAACCTTAGAAATCTATAAATACTGCATTCAGACTTTCCACATCAAGAGAAGGGGGCCCAGGGCAGAAGATGTCAGGACCCAGGCTGTTTGGGGTGGGAAAAGTAGCAAAGATTTCTCAACAGTCTGTGTCAGTTTTCTAACTTAACTGAAACGCCTTTAAGCTCTCCTTCATCCCCAAACTTTCCCCTATGGCATCTATGATAGAAAAACACTCCTCTCTCATATATGCCCCATCACTGGGGAGCCGGGGAGAAGGGAGTGGGCATTATAAAGGCAAGTCAAACTTTTTATTCAGCCAGAAAATGGATTTCTGATTCGGTTTAAAGGCAAAGAGTTGTGTAAATCCGTACCAAGTCCTGCTTCTTCCTCAAAGTGAGCTGGGCTGCATTTTTGTGACTGGAAGCATTGCTCGTAATGGTGAATTAAGCACTTTAAAAAAATAAAATCAATCCCATCTCTATAAGTAGCATAAGAGCTGCTTCCAAGAACCCAGGGATGCCCACATCCCATAACCCACCCAGACACAGCCAATTCCTCATAGACAGCTACATGGGAAGAATAAAACCCTTTCGTCAACTTGTTTTGGGGGGTGAGGGAGAGGCAGTGCTTAGGGAATACGTAAGATGGATTGTTTTATTCCTGCCACTACCAAAAACTATAAATCTACACACACAGTCACAGCACATACATGTCCATTTTTAAGAAAGCTTTTCCTCCCTGTGACTACAGGAACCCAGAATCCAGCCTCCCTCAGGCTGAGGGACGATGCCTATTAATGGCACAGATCTAGCATATCAACATACTACAGAAGGCTCCTGTGTTGTCTCACAAGCTGAGAGGGTAGGGCAAAGAAGTGGACACTCATGGGGGACTTGCTTTGTGTCTTAAATCCAATCTACTCAGTAACACTCGCAGGTCCAGGGGCTGGGAGAGGTTCTGTGGGCACGATGTGGTGGACGACCTGATGGTCCCAGCCCACTGTGGTAAGCAGGGAGTGATTGAGCGGGGACCAAGTCGCATCTCTCACAAAGTCTCTGTGGGCTCGGCTTCTAAACCTAGAAGAAAAAAAGTCAGGGCATAGTGGAGACAAGAAAAGCAGACCTGGAGAAAAAAGAGAACCCAACACATCTGGGGCATATTTTTTGGGTGTGTTACACACATTTCATCAACTGTATGGCCTCGTCGCCAGGATAGCAGTGTAGCTATCCACAGTGGATGCCATCAATCATCCAATCCAGTCCTCTATTTTCATAGATGAAGAAATGCTGGATAGAACAAGACAGTGATGTGGGGCAGTAACAGGCAGCAAATCATGGCAAGGAGGGAAGTACAATTCAGGTCTTCCAAGTGCCGCCTTTTACCCTGTAGCAGACTGCATTTCATATGCAGTTCTCTATGTGAAAGGATACACTGCCGCCCCCTTGTGGGAGAGGGCTGGAGTGCTAGACTTAAAAATTCCACCTACCACCCCGCTCTACCAAGGACACAGCTTTGTCCTTGGGGTTGTGCCCCAAGCAACGGAGAGGGTCAACAGCCAGCCTGCTTCCATTACCAAGTCCCTTCAGATACAGACGGAGAATCTGTTCTCCAAAAGCACAATACACTTTTCTGAAGAGGAAAATGACTCACCCACCCACTGCTCCCCTTCCCTGATTCCCAAAGGATTCCACTTCACACTTACACCTCAGAAAGGCTTGAGTCCAGCACAGCAAGTGAGCAGTCTTCACTGAGAGAGGCCAGGAAGGGAACACTATCAGAGGGAGGAGAGGGTTGTGAAAGGCAAAGCCTGGATCCCAAGACAAAACCTTAACTGAGCTGGCGCCACCACTACTGTAAAGTGACCCAGAAAAGGCAGCCTGATTCCCACTTTTGGCTAAGGTCTGACTACTATAAGTCGACACTAAAAGTTTCAAGTAAAGATGAAGGAAATGAAGCAAAGTTAGGGTTGACAACCATCCTGGTAACTAACCACCCCATCTGGTCCCTCTCTATAGCTTCAGCAATAACCCAGAAACACAGGCTTTTCCAATCTCACAGTCCTAGAAGCCCACAATATGAACCATGTTGCGTGTTGGGCAGGAATGAGACCACATTTTAGCCATTTCAGACAGAAATCGTATAATCTGAAAAATCCTTTGATTCCCAAAGGATTCCACTTCCCACTTAAGAGATCTTCGATGTTCCAAAACCTCAGCTAGAACACTGTCTGCTTTAAGGAACGACTTAATGAGCTAATGCTTTGAAAACATACACACACACCCTCACTGTTCCCATTTATACCCATCAGGCCCCTGATGACAAAGAACAGTACCTGTGTGGGGAGAACACCAGCCCAGTGACACACTGGGAATGTACAGCTGAGCTTAGGACACAGCTTGTACTCTTGGTATCCACAAGGGAGACTGTCCCATTCTCATCACCTGTAGAAGAGAAGGGACATGTCATGGTAATTAAGAGCATGGACTTTGGTGCCAAAGATTTGAATCCTAGTTCCTTAAGCTTGGAAAAGTTAACCATTCTGAGCATCAGTTTTCTCTTTTGCAAAGCAGGAATAATAAGTCACTGGATGATTGTGAAAATTAAGTTAATGAATGAAGCAGTTACTATTTTAACCACAAACTACGTCACCATACACACAGCCTCATGACCACGATAGCTCTACACCTACCCACAGTAGAAAAGAATTCACTGTATAGCAATCCACTTGCTTTGTGGCTCACTGACTTATAGCCACGCCCAGAATATAGGAGCTAGATCCATCAATCAAAAATCAAATCCACTGGGAAAATAATCATGTTCTCCAAAGCTACACTAAAACTACCTTGGCATCACCCCACCTCCCCACCCTCAATTCATAATTCATCTAGTGTCCATGAGGGCTAAGACTGAGCAGCAACGGCCTTGTGCATTGTGGAGTCAGCTCTTTCTCTTTCCTCCTCCCCTTTCCCAGAGTCAATATGAAGTCTGACATGCTGCCTTACCAAAGACAAAGACTTCACTTTGCTGAGGATGCCAAGCCAGTGAGGTAGGAAGGTAGCCAGGCGCACTGCAGCCTGCAAAGGAGAGAAGAGGGTCTGGACAAAAACTCAAAAGAGTCCAGAAGAAGCGGTTTCTCAAATGACATCACTCTAAATCCTGGGAGCACCTTTATTTGATTTCCCAAACCCCGCTAAGGCAGCAGTGTCCTCATCCTTCAGCCTCATAACCATTTATCCACCAGCTTCCTGCCCTTTCTGGACATGAGTCACAGGCAAGTTTCAGGCACAAATCATGAAGATAACAATTCTGGCCCCTTTGTCCTCCCGTCTAATAAAGTAAATCAGCCACCCAGGAACTGGCCCTTCCTCTTGGTATGCATTGCAAGAATGGGGTTAGCAGAGTCTCAGTGGAAAAGAAGATTATGTCACTCATGTCACAGTAACTACACTGGGCATCTGGCAACTATGCTTTGACACTGGCCAAAGAAATTCTCTTCTATCAGGGTTCCAAGTACTACTCTCCCACCAATGAATCTCAGACTCACCAATCTGTGATGCTGGCTTGGGACAGCGGGTATCCCAGAGTAAAATTCTGTTGTCCTAGAGGAAGGCGGAACAGAAAAAGGATCTCACAGTCCAAAGCGCTGCAGGCCAGAAAGTCTCCACACTAGGGACTTTGGCCTGTGGAGGGCTGGAGTGTGTTTAGGGAAGAAGGAGCTATCTCTTACCTCGCTGCATGAAAGAAACACAGAGTCCTTGTGAGGAGAGGCAGCAACACAAGTGACCTGTGCAGCATGAGCTATAAAGGAGAGAGAAAGAGAAACATGATAGAAAACAAGCTGAAGCATTACAAGAGGGCCAGCCCAGGGATAATCAAGGTGCAGGAGGGAGGGAGGGCTGGTCTCATGATGCAATTTAACAAATTTTGTGGGAGATTATGGATTAGACAAAAGCTAAGAGGAGAAGTTTATACACTTATAAAACCTAAAAAGCCTTGTAAAAAAAAAAATGTATTAGTAAAAACAATGAATGAGAAATTAGGAGCTTACTAAGAATAACAAAGGAATTTCCAGTTAAGGCATCTTAGACGTGAAGTCTAAATAATTCTAGAATAGCAGTCTTCATACTGGAGCACACATACCTCCAAGTAGTATACAAAAACTTCCTAGGGAGTTCTGGGCGCTAATAGTATTAAGAGAGCCAATTTCTCTAATGTTCTCTTTCTTAAAATTGAACTGCCTCTATTTTCACAATCACCCTTCTCCCACTTTAAAGAAAGAACACATACCTGTCATTCATCCCAGATCTTTCCATGGTACAATGCTCAGGGGTATAAAAACATAAGGGTTCTAAACTAAGGCACAAAAGCGGCTTTTCCCTAAGAACCGAAGAGCAAAAAGAAAGAGCATCTAGGTAAAATTCAATGAAGGGGGCGCTGATCTTGTTTCAGTCACACCACAAACACAAGTATGGTTCTGTAACTTCACTCTGTTTCTGTCTAATAACGAGAACTAAAAAATATGACAGATCGTTGTGATAAGGACATATTCAACAACTTTATCTGAATTTAAAAACAAAGTCAGACTTTTTCTGACAGAAAATTTAGTCTAACTTGGTCCACTGGCTTTACAGTGCAGATTGGCTTTTGCCAGTTAGGCTATTTGGTAGACATTTGTACAAACTAAATAGGATTAACCTGCAAATCTAAAATTTGGACAAATATACGCTTGAAATAAGTATATAATAAATTATATGCCAGAAATTACCTTCTCTGCAACTACTTAAAAAATTTCTTTAGGTATCAATTTTAAAATGTATGAGGGGGCACAGATTTTCAAAATTGTTTTAGGAGGTCTACATGTAAAAAACTTTAAAGTCACTGCTACATGTTAATTGGAAGCTGTGGAAACCTTTTCTACAGTCATTTTATCAGACTTTCCCAGGTAGTCTGAATGTGGCCCTTCCCTGAGGCAGAAGGATGGAACTAAACCAGCTTCCACAGTTCTTTCCTAGCCCTAGAATTCATAGAAAGTCAACAGAATAAGAAGTAAGAAAAGGAATTTATTGCTCACTTGAAAAAAGCAAAGCTCTGGGACAAGCACCATGGTGGTAAAGAAAAGATGAAGAATATATGGTTCCTCTACCCTCAAAGGTTTTGGGGCAGGATGCAGTGGCTCATGCCTGTAATCTCTCAGCACTTTGGGAGGCCAAAGCGGGAGATCCCTTGAGCCCAGGAATTTGAGACCAGCCTGGGCAACATAGCAAGACTCTGTCTCTACAAAAAATTAAAAAATAATAAAGGATTTGGAATTCAGCAGGGGGAATAAGACACAAACACAAAGAATAACAGAAAGGCTGCATGGCAGAAATGCTGAAAAAGAGTTAGCATTAACCAGGAAAGCACATATGTCTAAGCAATAAAAGGCAAATATAATAGACATAGGGCATTGACTTTTTTTTTCTCTCCTGAAACAGCTTCACTCTGTTGCCCAGGCTGGAGTGCAGTGACGTGATCTCGATTCACTGCAACCTCCGCCTCCTGCGTTCAAGCGATTCTCGGGCTTCAGTCTCCCAAGTAGTTGGGATTACAGATGTGCACCACTATGCCTGGCTAATTTTTGTACTTTTTAGTAAAGATGGGGTTTCCGCATGTTGGCCAGACTAGTCTCTAACTCCTAGGCTTCATATGATCTGCCTACGTCAGCCTCCCAAAGTGCTGGGATTTCAGGCGTGAGCCACTGCACACAGCTGGGCATTCAACATTATTGTAAAACTATTTGCAAGTGACCCTGAAGGTCCAGGATACTGGACCTTGGATATGAGTCTGTGATTTCTCTGGTCTATAACTTAATCATGTACTTTGAAGTTAGAAATGGCAGGGAAAGGCACTTAGCCATTGAGAGAACCACAGTGATCAATCACCCAGCATCTAAATCTTGGAACATGCACACATTAAGGCTCTAGACATTATCTTCACAAAGAATGGCTCCCAAGATAAAGTCAACCACTAGTGCTGTTAATGAAAGTGAGCAGAAAGAGGGGCATTAAAAAAGCAATGGTTCTCAAAAGAAAACAGACATTTTATGAAGGTAAATACTCAAAAGTTCAAGATTTGAAAGTCTCAAGATTTATCCCTTGAGAATGTCAAGGATCTAATAAGCTTGAAGAGAGGAAATGCAGTAAAAGGGTTTCAATGCCATTACAAGAAAATGGGATTTTAATCCACTGGCCACAAGAAACTAATAAAAGACCAAAAGAACTAGATTGCTAGTGGAGACATGAGTGCTACTACCTGTGTAAGGTAAAGCCTGAAAGCGAATAGGGGCATAGAAATGGATAGGAAGGTGACTGACCAGTGGAAAAGACTAAAAAGAACTTAGTGGCCAACTGATGGTGGGGAAACAGAAGGGGTGGAAAAGGACCGAGAGTTTGAGCCCTGTGTTGCCAAGGTGGTAAGGCCATCAATAGAAACAGGGAAACTGGCTGGTCTGAAGGTAGCGAGTTATCTCAATTGATTGTTCACAGTCAGTTACAGACTAAACTCCTTGTCATATTCTTCCCCTCTTTTCACTACTGTACTTGACTAGTCGAATTAAAAAAAATAAAAAAGAAAGAAAAAAGAAACAAGGAAATTGAGAAAAGGACAAGGGGTAGATACTGGAGCCTGACTACTGTTTTATAAGAAAACTATCAGAACATGGAATTGCTGTTCCTAACATCAAAGCAAACTTCAGAAAGTCCAAAAACACAATAGCTAAGACCAGGGCTAAAAATGAAAGAATACTCACCTCGGTATGAATTCAGTACCACCTGCTGAGCAAGGTCCCAAACCTTGATGCTAAGAGGCAAAAGAAAACAGACATTTAATCTTGACCTACACTAGCAACATAAAAACGTGTTCAAACATGAACTTCCTGTACTCAACATTCCCCAAGTCTTTGCCTCCTGGACTGCTGCTATGGTCTACTTACAATGGACTGCAAAATCCCTAAGGAAACCTTATAGACATGCTAAAGTTAGTCACTGAATTCTTAGAATAAAGCCCAAAATGTTACCTAATGAGGTTAACAGGATAGGAAAGGCGCCCAAAGGAGGCTCAGAGACAGAAGCAATGAGAACAGGGACCCACCAGAAGTCTTTGCTACCACTGACAGCTTGTGTGCCAGAGCTCAGGACACAGACTGTAGACACAATGTCATCATGCTCATACTTGCAGAACTTGCTGACAATAAGTGTTTCATTCTCATCTAGTTCCCACAATTCAACAGCACCTGTTGGGAGTAGGGTAAGGAAAACATGAGCTTGAATTATACCAAGGCAGTAATTCACTTCTAGGATTCAAAGAGCCACTGTCACTAAATTAACAAAGTAAGTTAGTTATTCCTATAAAAGCAAAGTCCACATCACTGAAGAGTTTAGCTAATTTCTGAGCCTTTGACTTTATTCTGTGTTACTGTTTTCCTAATGACAGCCCAGACAAGGAGGTGGAGAAAGCCAGTGATGTTAACACTTCCCAATTATTTGGACACTAATAAGTATTTGCTGAACTAGTTGAATAAATGTCTTGCAGAGTCTTTAAAAATATGTTGAATAATTGAACGTTTTGCACAGTGACTGGCTCAGTACAGAGAATCCGCTAAAAGTTTTCTTGATTATGTACTGTTCAAGCTCAATTGTCAGAGAGGTTAAATCTATAAGTGGGTCTTTTAAACTTCCATGCAATGCCAGCCAACTTCCAAATTCTGATTTAAAAAAAAAAAAGCCAAAGCCTGCATCGCTGAGCCTACAGTCAACACAAAGAAAGCAGAATGAAGACAAGAAAGCAGTAAGAAATGGAAAGAGACATGTAGCATCGATTGGCTTCAGTGTCATCTTAAAATCAAGATTATGCTTGGTCTGGGCTGCGGGGGTTAAGCAGCAGGTTACACAGAAGAAAAATGGTTCCAATCCGTTGCTTAATTTTGTTACGGATTTTTCTAGGAAATCTCAACAGACAATTTAGAATTTTAGAAAATATATTTCCCACCTACACAAGAGTTTGCATTCAGGGCCAACACTCTCAGGCTCCTCCAAGCACTGAACATAGGACATTAGATATTGAGCTCAGCCCTACCCGTACCCCAAGCCTCCATTCTACCACTCCACCCGGGGGTGGGGGTGGGGGTGAGGGGTGGATGAGGGGAAAGTGACTCACCTGAATCAGAGGCCACCAGAATACCTCTCTCTCCAACCCAAGTGAGGTCAGCCACTCCAGCCTCCGTTTGGACTCCAGCGGAGCAGAAGCCTTCGTTGGGGGCGGCACAAGGGTCCTTAAAAAGCCAGAGGGAGCCGGCCCAGCAGCGGCCACTCAGGCTGGAGGCCCCGAGGAGAAGCGCCCCATCTACGGGGGGTACAAGCTGTCAGCGCGTGAAGGGTGGAAGGGCTCGCCTCCATGAAGACCGCACAGAACAGCTTTCGGGCCGGGTCTGGATCTGAGCTCAGGAACGCGGGGCAGGGCTGGGGACAGCTCAGCGGTGCGACCCACGGGTCAGGATAACATGCAGGGCGGGGATGGGCTGGGAGGGTCAGTCTCTGGGGAGGGGCGCCCTGGGCCGGGGTAAGGGAGCTCCCAGGCCCGGGATCTCGGCTCACCGGACCGGTACCGCGCAGCCTCCAACTGTCGTTCCATGCAGGCGGGCGCATTAGGGGGAAGATTCCACTCCCGGGCCGCCGGGGGCACTAGGGGGGGCGGGGTTTCCTTCCGCATCTCCACGGTTCCAACTCCAACCTAGACTCAAATTGGACGCCGGCCGGAGACTCAGCTCCGATAGCAAACCCCACGTGGTGTGCCTCCGAGCCTCCGCCCCTCTCCCGAGGCTACGGCAAGTCTACTTCTCGCGAGAATTGCTTCTGTGGCTCCAGCCTGCTTTCCGGCTGTCGCCCTCCTGCGATAGGTTCTCAGCGTTACTTGCCTCGTCTCGCGATAATTTAAAAAAAAAAAAAAAAAATCTCCCGAGGAAAGTTGAAGGAAGACTACAAAATTTTCATCTCGCGAGACTTGTGAGCGGCCATCTTGCTCCTGCCCTGACAGATTCTCCTGTCGGGGTCACAGGGACTCTAAGATTGCTACCTGCACCTTCGCTGACCATGCTGTCCCGGGTGGTACTTTCCGCCGCCGCCACAGCGGGTGAGGGGTGTAGACGCTGCTCTGGGCTATTAGAGTGATTGGAAAGAAGCGAATCTAGGGGTCACAAGGAGGGGAGAAGGGCGCAGCGACACGGGCCTGAGCGGCGAGTGATCAGCGCCCCTCGGAGAGGAGCGTGGGGACTTAAGGGACAGGAAAGAGGGGTACATAGCCTTAGTGATCCAGCCTGGCGGGGATGAGGAAGGGACAAACCAGAGTTCATTTGACTTTGCTGACCTTCGCCTTGTCTGTCTGCAGCCCCGTCTCTGAAGAATGCAGCCTTCCTAGGTCCAGGGTAAGTGTGAGGATAATGGTCCCTTTCGTCTTTGTTTTTACTATCTTTTATTTCTCGATTCCTGCCCCCACCCCCTTAGCTTTAGGCCAGAAATCTCTTTCCGATAATTTTGGGATACTTAAACCCTCTTTCAAACACTTGTTCCTGTAACTGCCAGGAACGCTGTCATATGAACTGATGACCAAGACTTTAACAGGATATGTAACGTATTCTAACTAAACTAGAAATTGGTTTTGCTGTCTTCTATGCCCGCCCCTCTCCTTTGTGACCTTCCCTTGGGACCTTATGACATGTAGCCTCCACAGCCTGAATCAGAGTAGATTACATACCCAAGAACAAATTTTGTTCAATAAAACAGTGAAGCATGTTGTTTATAGTCTGTTTCCCAGATACCTAGTTTTTGCTGCCATATAATAACAATCAGAGAAATCATTCATTGATTCAGTAAATATTTATGTTGCCTAAACACATAACCAAGGATACAAGAATGAGTATGGCAAATTACCTGCCCTCATGGAGCTCACAGTCTAGGAATGGGAGGCACCTTTAGAGTATTGGTTTAGAGTGAGGGCTCCAAAGCCAGTACAGGGTCCCTGGCCCCTCCACTTACTAGCTGTGTGACCTCAATTTCCTCATCTACAAAATGGCTCATGATAGTGTATTGTGGCTTTTGAGAATTAAGAGGCAATTTCTGTGAAATTCAAAAACAGTTCTTGGTACATGGTGTGTGTTTAGTAAATTTAGCAGCTGTTTGCGTTAAAATTGTTTCATAAGACGTTCATTTTTCTAAAGATTTCTTTTTACTTCCAAATTTAGTTCTAAAGCTTGCAAATTATGTTAACTATCAAATTGAAAAAACTGGACTTGAAAAAGTGGTCTTGTCTGTAATTGAGTCTCGTGTGCAATGAAGTGAGGCTATAATTGACTGCTTCCAACTTAGAAGAAAAAGGATCCCATACAGACTTGTAAACAAATAATTGTAATACCAGGTAATAAATAACTTATATTTACAAGATACAAGGAATATCCTTGGTTTTTTTTCACACTTCATGTCCAGTACCTCAGCAAGGCTCTTCCTCTAGAAATTTGGACTCTGACTGCTGCTTCCACTACCGCTAAAGTATGAACCAACGCAAACTTTCACCTAGGTATTTTAGCAGTCTCTTCATTAGTCTTGCATCTCTATTCTTGTGCCATTACAGCCCATTCTCATAATAGCCAGGAGGATTATGTCAATCTCCCACCAAAGCCTTCCAGAGCTCCCCATCCCACTTGAATAAAATCCAAACTTAGCATAACCCAGAAGGTCCAACATGAATTGATCCCATCCTATCTCTTGACACCATCTCCTTCTGTTCTCTTTTTAGCTCATTCTTCAACCATACTGGCCTTGGTGTTCCTCTGAAAACTACCAAGCGCATTCGTGCCTCAATATCTTTCTACTTGCTCTTCTCTCTTTTCCTCAGATCATTGGGTCAAATGTCATCTGGCTGCCTACCAAAAAAACTTCCCCATTCTGTTGCTCCCTATCCCCTTACCTTGCTCAGTTTTTCTTCACAGCACTTAGAGCTGCCTGAAATTTTGTATGGAGATACACACTCACCCTTCCCATACCCCCACTAGAATGTTGAAGGCTGGAGCTTTGTTCATTGCCATGTTACTGGTACCTAGCATTAGTAGAAAGTCAGTAAATGTTTTATTGATTAAAAGAATGAATGTTAGCCCAAAATGGGGGAGGGCTTTACACATCTGGAGGCTGATTGGTCTTGGTAGTCATTGCTATGAAGTCATGGTATGAAGGGCATACAAGACAGAAGGAGCAGCATTGGCCAATTTTTTTGTGGTGTTTCTTCGTTTGTTTTTGAGAGCTGTTAAGTAATTCCAGGAGAGTAAGAGAATGAAGGAAGATGAGGTTATAAAATTTGACAGGACCAGGCACAGTGGTGGCTCATGCCTATAATCCTGAGGCCAAGGCAGGAGGATCACTGGAGCCCAGGAGTTCGAGACTAGCCTGGGCAACATAGTGAGACAAAAACAAAACAACAAAATTTTTTTAAAATTCTAAAAATTAGCTGGGCATTGTGGTGTACGCCTGTACTCCCAGCTATTGGGAAGGTTGAGGTGGGAGGATGGCTTCAGCCCAGGAGGTGGAGGCTGCAAGTGAGCAGTGATGGCACCACTGCACTCCAGCCTGGGTGACAGAGTGAGACCTTGTCTCAAAAAAAAAAAAAAAATGACAGGTACTAGATTATATATGTTATATTAAGTAGTTTTCAGTAGGCAGGAGAGAGCCTGTTGAGTTTTCAAGTCAAATTTTCATTTTAGAAACATTGGCAGTAATGTGAGAGGGCTAGGTTTAAGTTGGGGTATTTAATAAGAAGCAGAGGCCAGGTATAGTGTCTCACACCTGTAATTTCAGCACTTTGGGAGGCCGAGACGGCAGATCACTTGAGGCCAGTAGTTTGAGACCAGCTTGGCCAACATGGCAAAACCCCATCTGTCCTAAAAATAAAAAAATTAGCTAGGCGTGGTGGCACACGCCTGTAATCTCAGCTACTCGGAAGACTGAGGCACAAGAATCGCTTGAGCCTGGGAGGTGGAGGTTGCAGTGAGCAGAGATCACGCCACTGTGCTCCAGCCTAGGTGATAGAGCGAGATTCTGTCTCAAAAAAAAATAAAATAAGCAGAGAGATCAGGTTTTGGATTGTTAAACTAAGCAAGAGGTGATAAGGGCTTGAACTAAGGTAGCTAGTTAGGGAGACTTATCAGCTTAAGCATACCCTTTAGTACTATGATTTAAATCAGGGGTTCTTAGCCTGGGGTGCTTTGCCTGCAGGTGACATTTAGCAATGTCTGGAGATATTTTTCAGTGTTACCATTGGGTGGGTCGGGGAGGAAGGAGGCTACTGGTATCTGTTGTGTAAAGGCCACAAAGATACTGCCAGACGTTGTACAATGCACAGAACAACCTCTTACAACAAAGAAGTATCCAGTCCAAACATCAGTAGTGCTGAGTTGAGAAACCTTGATGTAAATGAAGGAATCTCGAGCGTGATTCTCAGATTTCAAAACCTGGTGGGGTAGCTAATATATTTGGAGGCAGAAATAATATTCAAAAGATAAGCATTGTACCAAAATAAATGAAATAATGTAAATTCTTACATTACAAGGAGATAGAGGTTGACAGAGTAGAGGAATGGGAGGTGGGAAGTGGGACAAAAATATACTGAAAACTTGAAGGAGACTAAACTTGACAGCAGACATAAAGGGACTAAATTTTATTTCATCAGAAGCCTAAGGAGACATCAGTATGCTGTAACTGTTAAAAGTGTAGTCTTAAGCTGCTTTAATACAAGAATAGTTTCCAAACTGGCAATAGCAAGTTCTCAATAAGTATTTGTAGAATGAATGAATTGGCCAGACTATACTTAGATTATTATATACAGTTCTGTTATACCTCATTAAAAAAAAAAGACAAGGCCGGGTGCGGTGGCTCAAGCCTGTAATCCCAGCACTTTGGGAGGCCGAGACGGGCGGATCACGAGGTCAGGAGATCGAGACCATCCTGGCTAGCACGGTGAAACCCCGTCTCTACTAAAAAATACAAAAAACTAGCCGGGCGAGGTGGCGGGCTGTAGTCCCAGCTACTTGGGAGGCTGAGGCAGGAGAATGGCGTAAACCCGGGAGGTGGAGCTTGCAGTGAGCTGAGATCCGGCCACTGCACTCCCGCCTGGGCGACAGAGCGAGACTCCGTCTCAAAAAAAAAAAAAAAAAAAAAGACAAAACCAGAGAAGTCTTTATGGGCAATCAGGATTGTGAGGGAACAGATGTTTCACCCAGGTACATGTGTGTTATCTTACGTAGCAAAATTAGAACTAAGAATGGATTGAGGTTCCAAGAATGTATGCAGCATCTCAATTCAAAGATGAATATAATTAGAGCTACCCGGTACTGAAAAAGTCTGTTACATATAGTGATTAGCACTCCCATCAAAGAGAGTATTCAGAAAGGTTGAGGAGCCAACATACCAGGCATATAATAGCTAACCACTTACATAGCACTTTTCCATGTGCCAGGCATCATTCTATGCACTTTACACATATTAACTCAGTTAATCCTGTCAACAACCATAGAAGGTATTATCTTTTATTTCCATTTTACTGAGAGAAATCTGAGATTACAAAAGCTTTAAATTCTTTACTCAAAGTCAAGGGGCAGGTCTAGGATTTGAACTCAAGGAGTCTATCTGGCTGCCACATCCACATTCTTACATATTTCAGTGCTAATAATAGACATACACAGTGCTAGACAGATGATCTGCAAGGCTTATAGAAAGGATTCCAGTATTGGGTAGAAGGTTAAGTGTCTGTAATTAATTCTTTGCTCTTGTCACAGCTGATTACTGGACCCTAACCTTCCTATTCCCAGTCCATTCTCTTTCCATTATGAGAGTTAGAAAACTGCCTCAATCCTCAACCCCATTTATTGTTTCTGCTAATTATTCATACATTGTATTCTCCTTAAAGAAATAGGCTTTACATTTGTACAATAATTACCTGTAGAGTATTGCAGGCAACAAGGACCTTCCATACAGGGCAGCCACACCTTGCCCCTGTACCACCTCTTCCTGAATATGGAGGAAAAGTTCGTTATGGACTGATCCCTGAGGAATTCTTCCAGTTTCTTTATCCTAAAACTGGTGTAACAGGTGAGCATTTTTGCCTGGTCTTTGATAATATGGTTTGATGGCATCACTAAAATCAAATTAGGTGGGTTTTCTTGTTTGGTTGTTTTTTTGTTTGTTTGTTTGTTTTTTTGAGACAAGGTATTACTCTATCATCCAGGATGGAGTACAGTGGCACAATCACAGCTCACTGCAGCCTCCACCTCCCCAGGCTCAGGTCATCCTCCCACCTCAGCCTCCCGAGTAGGTGGGACTATAGGCATACATCCAGCTCATTTTTTAATTTTTTTGTAGAGACAAGGTTTCACCATGTAGCCCAAGCTGGTCTCCAACTCCTGGGCTCGTGGGATCAACCCACCTTGGCCTCCCAAAGTGCTGGGATTACAGGCTTGAGCCACCCGCCTGCAGCCGCAAGTCAGCTGTTTTCAAAAGGAAATTGTAACAGTTGATTTGATTGCTACAACTTGTTTTTGGTATAAATGTATTTGGGATTTTAAACTTAATTTTACAGAATTATCTCTGTTAGTAGATCAAATTTTTTGATGCCTGCTCTATGCCAGGCACTGTTGAAGGCGTATGGTGTTAAACAGTGTTAAGTGCCTGCTGTCATGGAACATACATTCTGTTGTAGGATGACAATAAAGAAATGAGTAACTGTATAATATACTGTTAGATAATGAAAAGGGTATGAATAAAAATGAAGCCAGGTAAAGCAAGAGTCCCCTGATTAAGTTTATGATTCTCTCTACTACATGTACTGCCTTTCTTGGCCCATACCCAAGTATTGCTATGACTGTGGAACATTGGAAGCCAAAGACTCTTTTTTTAGCCCGAGAGTCACCTAAAGTAGCATTTTCCTAACTGAAATTGCTAGAAACATTAGTCTCCTCAGACTTCAATGGGTGATAAAAATGTTACATATGATAGATGTTTCTTGCAAATTCATATTTAAAATTTGTATATTAAAGACAATTAAAAAAAAACGGTTGGAACTTTGTATGGGAAACCGGGTAAAATGTATTTGAGTTTGTAACCCTGTTATTGTCATGATACATCCTGCCATCCTATGATTCTCAGAAATACTGTAAAATGCTTTCCTAAAAGCCTGCTGTGGGCCTCTCTTACATCCTGTGAAGCATGGAGGAAAGACTAAAGAAATGTAAATCATGGTTTGCATCCTTTCAGAATACATGGCCTGGTTAAAGAAAAAACCATATTTGAAGCGTTGTAATTAGGTGCTACAGGAGTTGGGAATCCTAATATTTATTCATTCTTTTATATACATACCACTTTGTAGTTGTTTTTGCTTGTTTCTTGTGTAAATTTTAACCTGTCTAGTGTTCCCATTCAATAAATAGTATATTTTGCTGGACAAGTTACTTCAGAAAGTTATCTGGCATCTTTGTAGAATAGTTTAATTTACTGTGCTGGGTATTGTGCTTAACATTATTTCTCAAATTTATCAGACTGAAGAAGGTATTGTCCCCATTTTACAAATAAGGAACTAAATTCAGAGATTATTTAGATTGCTCAGTTTCTTTAAAATTGCAGAGTCAGTATACAGATTTCCCTGAGTCCATATCTTTGTTCTTTCAGCTCTACCATACTGCTTCCCAATCCAGTGTTTTCTCTTTGAATCTAATTAAGTCATTACTTTGCTTTCTGCTAATCAAATATAGAAGTGCCTTTCTATCTTCCCTCTTTTAGGCATAGCATATCCATTCATAAAATAACTCTTCTTCTTGTAGGACCCTATGTGCTCGGAACTGGGCTTATCTTGTATGCTTTATCCAAAGAAATATATGTGATTACCGCAGAGACCTTCACTGCCATGTCATTAATAGGGATAATGGTCTATGGAATTAAAAAATATGGTCCCGCTGTTGCAGCATATGCTGATAAAATCAATGAGGTAAGAACCATAAACCTTATTTCCTATTTTAGACTAGCAGAAACATGAAGGTCATCTAGTGATATTTTTGATATGATTGTTAGGGGAGCAACACATAGAAATGAATCTAATGCTTCAAATAAGTGTTAATGTTAGTTACTAATTTGAGATAATTTTTTTATATCTACTAAACCCTTCAGCTTTTCTACAATCATTCAAAAGGTATTGTATAGTTATTATGGGAAATTATTTTTAAGGATTTGTGCATTTCTTTCTATTTTCTTTGTGGGTGTTTTTACACATGAGAGATGCAACTTTGAAGAAGCATGAAATGAATCTCCTTTTTTTACCCTTTGTGTTTTCACTGATCTTTGTTGTTGCTATCACAATTGTAGCAAAAACTTGCCCAACTAGAAGAGGCGAAGCAGGCTTCCATCCAGCAATTCCAGAATGCAATTGATATGGAGAAGTCACAGCAGGCACTGACTCAGAAGCGCCATTACCTTTTTGATGTGCAAAGGGTAGGTTTCAGAAGTTTCTAGAAAGAATGAAGTTACTTGTGTGCATTTTTTTAAATTCAGAATTTTTTATGAAGAATGATTAAATAGATTGAACATATTTAGAAAAGAGAACATTTATGTAGCAGTTGGCATTCATTGGCTATTCAAACATTTAAGAACTGTCAAGTGGAAAAATAGTTCAAATTATTATAAAATTAGAAACCGTAGAAGCTATTAAAAAAACATTTCAGATCCACACAAAAAGAAATAGTCATTAAGTTAAAGCTGATTTAAAAATGACATGCACTGTATAAGGAAGACTATAAGTAAAATACATCCTGTGTATTTCATACACACTTGCTACAAGAACATCTTAACATCTTTGCTGTAAGGAAATCTGATACTGCATATTCTAAATCCACAAAGCAGGCTGGGCACAGTGGCTCACATCTGTAATCCTAGGACTTGAGGAGGGTGAGGCAGGAGGACTGCTTGCACCCAGGAAGTCAAGACTGGAGTTAGAGTAAGCATCTGAAATAGTTAGGATCTTGGCCAATATTTCTCAATACTGGCTAAGATAGTAAGCATCTGAAATGTTTAGGATCTTGGCCAATGTGATCTTGGTACCACATGCATTAGAGTTATCTTTGGTGTTAATTTTTTTTGCCTCTTTCCAAGACTTGTGGAATCAGAACCTTTCTTAAGGGCTATCCAAGAATCTGTATTCTTTTTAACAAGATCCCTAAGGACTCGTAAGCACATGGATATTTGAAAAATCCCAGAAAAATGTTAATTCCGTGTATATTTAGGTTACAAAGGGAGAATGCTTCCTGCTTCTTGCGTAGTATATACACATATGTGAATGCATGCATACATATATTTTGGCTTTTTTAAAAAACCATACTGGAAAATGTAGCTTTTTCCTAAGAGTGAAATGATAGTAATTTAGGTTTTTATTTATTTATATTTACTTGATGGCTATTTATTGAGTTCTTCCTATGTAGATATTCTGACCAAGGCAGAGTGCTGAAAATATAGTGGAGAACAAACAGCTTCTGCCTTGATGGAGTCTTATTTTCTAGCCAGTCTTTGGGAGAAGCACAGAAAATAAATAATTGAACAGATGCAAATGTCAACAGGTGGTAAATGCTAGATAGAAAAATAAACTAGTATTAAAAAGATTGCAGGCCAGGTGCATTGGCTCATGCCTATAATCCCAGCACTTTGGGAGGCCAAGGCGGGAGGATCACTTGAGCCCAGGAGTTTGAGACCAGCCTGGGCATAGACCCTTTCTACAAAATTGCAGGAAGAAGGAGTTACTATTTTTATAAGGGCATTCAGGAAATGTCTCTAATATGATATTTGAGCAGAGACGTGAAAGAACTAATAGTGCAAAGTATGTGGGTTTTTGGGGAAATAAGTGCCAGGCTGAGGGAAGAACAGTTGCAAATGCCCTAAACCTGGAAGTTTGCTTGATATAGTCAAGGAAAAGTAAGAAGGTTCATACAGCTGAAGTAGAATTGGTGGGGGGAGAATAAAAGGAGATAGAAGGTGGCCCGGGACTATGATACATAAAGACCTTAGGCTCCTATACGAACTTTGACTTGGACTCTGAATGAGAGAAAGTCATTGAAGGATCACTCTGATTGCCTTGTTGCCAATAGCCTTCAGTTTGGTGTGCATTGGTTTGTGATGCCTATGGGTTAGCTAAGTAGAAATATATAAGAGCTTGACCTTGTAGCCTTATTGCCTGTATGCTGATCTTGGCTTCATAGTTTATTAGCTCTGTAACCTTGGTCAAGTTTCCTAACTTCTGCCTCAGTTTCCTCACTGCAAAATGGATATAATTATAATAACTATGCCATGGTTTCATTATAAGGTTTAATTGAATCCAAACACAAAAGTGTTTAGAGTGTAGTCAGTACTCTACAAATGTTAACTATTATTTGATCCAGCAAGTATTATGACATAAACACAAAGACAAATATACGATGTATGCACCATTATTTGTAGAACCAAAAAATTAATTATGGAGTACCAGTATAGTGGAATCCAATGTAGCTTAAAATTGAGGTAGGTTTTTCTGTCATAATTAATAAACGTGATGTGTGTATGCCTATATTTTGATGTGTATACCTATATTTTTATTAAATATTTCTGGGAGGGAATACAAGAAATACAGGAAGTTAGTGGCCTATGGGGGGACTGAAGGAGACTTATTTCTTACAGCATACACTTTTAAGTATGTTTTTGCCATATGCTGTTATAATTTCTAGGTATATATTTATTAAATAAAAGAATTCCACATAAAATACAAAAGAAGTGGGGCATTCTCACTGGCAGAATCTTCAGAGTAGAAGTATTCCTTCAAGTATACAATGTTTATCATTTCTTCATTTTGCCCCAGAATAACATTGCTATGACTTTGGAGGTTACTTACCGGGAACGACTATATAGAGTATATAAGGAAGTAAAAAATCGCCTGGACTATCATATAGCTGTGCAGAACATGACGCGTCGAAAGGAACAAGAGCACATGATAAATTGGGTGGAAAAGCACGTGGTGCAAAGCATCTCCGCAGAGCAGGTACACAACATTTTTATAGGTTCTGACATTGTACTGGTATCTCTTAACAAGTATCTGCTGATGTTTCATTAAGGTAGGAATAGCTGGCAAGGAGTCTTTAGCCTAGAAGTAGCAGTGTAACCCCGGTTTGTTTTTCTGGATAGTGATAAGCAGGAAGATGCTGCCTATCTGTCAGGCTGGCTTTTCTCTTTCCTCAAATTTGGGTAGCATTAACTGATATATTTAATTTCTCTATAAAACAGACTGGGCTGGGCATGGTGGCTCATGCCTGTAATCCCAAAATTTTGGAAGGGCGAGGCAGGAGGATCACTTGAGACCAGGAGTTCGAGACCAACCTGGGCAACATAGCGAGATCCTGTCTCTGCAAAATATTTAAAAAGTAGCTTGGGTGCGATGACAAACGCCTGTACTTAGGGCTACTGAGGAGGCTGAGGTGAGAGGATCTCTTGAGCCCAGGAAGCATAGGCTGTAGTGAGCTCTGATCGCACTATTGCACTCCAGCCTGGGTGACAGAGCAAGACCTTGCCTCAAAAAATAAAATAAATAAACGACTGAACAAGGCTATTTCTAAGCCCCTTCCATTTTCTAATTCCATGACATTCCATTTCTTCTTTTCACCTGCATAATTTGTCTGTTTTGAATGGAAATGTTTTCTGTTTGCTTAAACTGAATCGATTTTTTTTTTCATTTATATTTTTGCTTTAATGTGACTTGATTTTTTTCTTTCTTGTGTTTATAACATTTAAGTATTTCTGGTCATTTTCAGCATAACGTATGTAGGATTAGAAAAACAGGGTCTAGGCCGGGCACGGTGGCTCAAGCCTGTAATCCCAGCACTTTGGGAGGCCGAGACAGGCGGATCACAAGGTCAGGAGATCGAGACCATCCTGGCTAACACGGTGAAACCCCGTCTCTACTAAAAAATACAAAAAAAAAAAAAAAAAAACTAGCCGGCGAGATGGTGGGTGCCTGTAGTCCCAGCTACTTGGGAGGCTGAGGCAGGAGAATGGCGTAAACCCGGGAGGCGGAGCTTGCAGTGAGCTGAGATCCGGCCACTGCACTCCAGCCTGGGTGACAGAGTGAGACTCCGTCTCAAAAAAAAAAAAAAGAAAAACAGGGTCCTATCAAAAGTTTTTTTCTTTTTCTAGTAAACTGTCTTTTACATAAATGTAATATACATACTTAAGAAACTTAGAAAGTACAAAAGAAGTCTAGGAGACTAAAAATTATTTTCATTCTTAACATTTGTATATTACTAATATTTGTTGAGTTGGTCTTTTTCAAGCAGCTGTTAGTTGTACAAGCCAACATCAGTGGCAGATGGTTACAGGAATATCTGGTCTCAGATTCTATACAGGTTTCACTCATAAAAGCTGTGAGCCAGGGAGTTTTAACTAACCCCCTGGATTTGCTTAAAATAAATTGTATCTCCTCTGTGTTAATTAGTTTTACTTCTAAACCTGTCTAGTAGCCGTATAATGTTAAGCCAATAATCTTGAGGTTCTGGTCTGGTAGGAGGTGTCTTTTAGAATAATGGTGTTTATACTCTATACTTCTCTATGTTTTGGAAAGGTCTAACCAGATTTCTCTTTTCTTATCACAGGAAAAGGAGACAGTTGCCAAGTGCATTGCGGACCTAAAGCTGCTGGCAAAGAAGGCTCAAGCACAGCCGGTTATGTAAATGAATCTATCCCAATTGAGACAGCTAGAAACAGTTGACAGACTAAATGGAAACTAGTCTATTTGACGAAATCTTTCTGTATTGATGTCTACTGAAGTTATAGTTTACCCTTCCTAAAATTGAAAAGTTTGTTTCATATAGTAAGAGAACAAAATCTCTATAGGCCAGTCAAATGTTTCTCATCCTTCTTACTCTGCCTTTGAGTTGTTCCATGATCACTTCTGAATAAGCAGTTTGTCTTTATAAAAACTTGCGGCCTGGCTAAAGATTACCAGATTATAGTTTAAATTTGCAATTAATTCTACCATCTTGCAATAAAGTGACAATTGAATGAAACAAGGTTTTTCAAGTTTTATAATTCTCTGAAATACTCAGCTTTTGTCATCGGGGTAAAAATTAAAGATGTTGAACTACTGTCTTGTTTATGAGACCATTCAGTGATGAACTATTTCTGACTGATAGATTATGAGATGTGTAAAGCTATTCTAGTACTCTTAAAATAACTAAATGGAATATTATATATATTAATTCATATAGTTGACATTACTATTTTAGTAGTATGCCTGTAGAAAATATTATGGACTCACTGTGTCATAAAATCACTCTTCAGAATCCAGCAGGCCAGGTGCAGTGGCTCACACCTGTAATCCCTGCACTTTGGGAGGTCGAGACAGGTGGATCACTTGAGGTCAGGAGTTTGAAACCAGCCTGGCCAACACAGTGAAACCCTACCTCTACTAAAAATACAAAAGGTTAGCCAGGCATGGTGGCAGGCGCCTGTAATCCCAGCTACTCAGGAGGCTGAGGCAGAAGAATTGTTTGAACCCAGGAGGCAAAGGTTGTAGTGAGCCGAGATCACACCACTGCACTCCAGCCTGGACAACAGAGCGAGACTCCATCTAGAAAAAAAAAAAAAAATCCAGCAGACACCTAACAGGAACATAGAAAATAACAAGTGTTGGCAAGGATATGGAGAAGTTGGAACGCTTGTGCACTGTTTGTAGAAATATGAAATGGTACATGTAGCCACTATGGAAAAGTGTGGTGATTCCTCATAAAATTAAAATGGAAATACTATGACCCAGCAATCCCACATCTACATATATACTCAAAAAAATTAAAAGCAGGGTCTTGAAGAGATACTTGTACACCATGGTGATAGCAGCGTTATTCACAATAGCTAAAACATGGAAGCCGCCCGAGTGTCCATCAGTAGATGAATGGATAAGCAAGATGTGGCATATCCATGCAATGGAGTATTACTCCACTTCAAGGAAGAAAATTCTGACACTGGCTGCAGCATGAATGAACCTTGAGGACATCACGCAGTTTTACAAGATGAGTTATGGTGCTGGATAGTGGTGATGGTGGCACATTAAGGATGTATTTAATACTGTTCTTAAATGGTACACTTAAAAATGATTAAGATGGTAAATTTTATGTGTATTTTACAATTTCTTTTTTAATTGAAGAAAAATCTAGTAGATAAATTAGAAAATTCTTCCCTTCATAGGTTTATCTGCATTCGATTCTCCCATACTTGTACAAGGATTTATTTGTATTCAAATGGAGAAATTACATAATAGGAAATATTTGAAAATATTTATCATGGGTAATTGATATTTTCATTGACTTCCTAAGATTTTATGTAATAATCATTTGAGCCAATATTGATAGCTAATGTACTAATCTAATATTGAAATCAGATTGATATCTTTGTTACTTAAAGATAATTTGATTGGATCAACAGTTATTTCAAATTGATTAAACAAAAAATTATAAAACACCTAGTTTGTACTAAGCAACATAAGGCAGTGATCATACAGAGATAAAAGTCCTCACCTCGGAGTTAAATATCTACTAGGAAGATAGTAAGAATATGTGATGATACAAACTTGAGCACAGAGCACTCTGAGAGTGTGGCAAGCATCATTTTAAGTAGTCTCACCAGCCTCATGTTTCCCTCATATACATCATCCAGGTCAAGGTTCAGTCAGAGAAGCAGAATATATGTTTATATATAAGGAATTTGACTACCCTGTTGTGGGAGCTAAACAATCTGTAAAGCTGTTAGTGTTCTTTCTGATGCTGGAGCTTGAAGTCCACACGACAGTTGGTTAAGGGAAGATGGATGTAAAATGGGAGGCAGTGAGAACAAGTGGAAATAACAAGCACAGACAAACCCACAGCAGTTTGTATCATCTCTGGCCTTGATAATGTGGTTGTTCTGTATAACCCCATATCCAACACAAACACGTGGTTTAGAGAAACCTGGTTAGAGAAACGAGTGATCCAGGGAAAGGATGGGAAGTTGTTCAGCTAGCTATAAAACAGCTGCTGCTTCACATTCACCCTCCAAATTTTGCTCAAGACTTGTGGCTTACAGAACATTGAAGGAAGATAATTCTGGAAAATGTAGTTCTGCCTGACCAAGCTGACATTACAAACCACCACACTAACTATCCTATCAATAATTGTTAACCTGAATGAATAATGCTTAAAAATTTCAGCCTCAGGAGATCAAGTAAAACATGGAGAGAGAGGAAAGGTGACAGGTCGGAAAACAAATGGTGTCTGAGCTGCCATTTGGAAGTTAGCCGAGAGGGTGTCTCAAGGATTAGATAGAGTCCAGGAAGATGGAACAGCATTTGTGATTGTAAAGATGTAGCAGAGTGTGACATTTTAAGAACTCTCAAGTTTGAGTGAAATACAAATATTTAATTTATATTAATGGGTTTTGGGGGTTTTTATGTTTTCATTTTTGTTTTTGTTTTGAGATAGTCTGGCCCTGTCACCCAGGCCAGGGTGTGCAGTGGTGCAATCTCAGCTCACTGCAGTCTCCGCCTCCTGGGCTCAAGTGATCCTCCCACCTTAGCCTCCTGAGTAGCTGGGACTACAGGCATGCACTACCATGCCCATCTAATTTTTGTGGCGTTTTTGGTAGAGACAGGGTCTCACCATGTTGCGCAGGCTTGTCTCAAACTCCTAGGCCCAAGCAATCTGCCGGCTTCGGCCTCCCAAAGTGCGGGAATTACAGGCATGAGCCACAGCACCTGGCCTGTATTAGTGTTCTTAAATGCTGTGCTTAGAAGTTGGATTTTATTATGACAGAGGGCAGCCCCCCAAAAGTTTCAGGCAATAGGAATGATGACTAGATTTTTGTTTCAGAAAAATCACTAGCAACAGAGGATGGTTTGTAGAGGCAAGACTAGTTAGGCTGTTGAATCATTCTGGCTAACCGACATTGAAGGCCTTAACCAAAGGCCTTGGCAGTACAGATGGAAAGAATTGATGAGAAATATTAAAGGTAACATTTGTAGGACCTGACTGTAGAGACTACGGAAGAAAGAAAGAATCAGGTTGACTCAGGATTCTTCCTTGAGAGAGTAGAAAAGGGAGGCACTATTCACTAATTTGTAATACAGGGGAAACTGCTTCAGGAAAGGAAAGAATAGGGCTAAGTATACAGCCATGAAAGCACATCAATGTTTGAGGCATGGCAGATAAAAAAGAATTCTGCAGAAGTGGAAATGGCAGTCATTGGACGAAAACCAGGGGGGAGTAATGTCATAAAATTGAGAGAGTGGAAGTTTTCATCTATAGAAGAGTCAATAGTAACCAATTTTTTAGGGAGAAAGATTAAGAGAAGGACTGAAAGTGCCAATTAGAGCTAAGAGCTTAGAGGTCTTTGATGCCCTTACAGTAGTTTGGCTGAATGGTAGGGACAGAAAAAGATTACATGGGGTTAAAAGGATTGAATGGCAATGAAGAAATTGACGTAAATGGAATAATTTCCAGAACATGTCTCACCCCAGTAACTAGAGGGAACCAAAGATTGGCTCAGGGGAATGTTGTTTTAAGACAAGAGGCTTGAATGAAGAAAAAGTCAATGGAAGAAGAGGATGAAAAGAAAATGGTGAAGGAAGATAAACATAGTAAAATCCCTAAGTGGAAGAATAATATTCAGATGACAGGAATTAACAGAAGGTAAACATCTTCCATTGAAACTAGAAAGGTAAAGATGGGCCTTGAAAGAATGACGTTTTTCAGTGGAGGAACAGGAAGCTCATTCAACAACCATTTATTTAAAAAAATACCATGTATCATGCTTACTGCTAGAAATCAAGGTAAGACAATATGTCATCTCCACAGACCTTACAGTCTAGCAATCTAGACATTGAATAGTATAAGGGTTGCAATTGTTAAAACTGTAGGGTGATGGGGCATATGTGAGTAAACTTAATCTAGCGTAGGAGATTATGAAAGGCCTTCTGGAGCAAGTAATATTTAAATTGGTATCTGTAGAAAAGAGAGATCATCAAACAGAGGGAATATTAATACCTTGTGCAAAGCCCCTGAAATAGAAAAGAACATGGCACCTTGAAAAACAACCCTAGAAATGAATGACTGGAGCACAGAGAGGGAAAGGGAGGGTGCAGGAGATAATGCTGGAGAAGTAGATCATCCAGATTATGCACGTTTATGGCCTTTTTGACCATATTAGAGAATTCTATGTTTTTTTAAAAGAATGGAAAGGCAGTTCTTTTTTTAAGAGACTTTATGCAAGGTCAGTATAGATAATGTATTAAAAGAGTTACCAGCAAACTTTTCTTCTTTAGGGCCAGATTGTAATAGTTCAGACTCTGAGGGCCACATACAGTCTGTGCTACATAATCATCTTTATGTTTTGTTGTGTTTTCTTTTTACAACGGTTTGACCCCTGTAAGACTGTAGAAAACAGTAAGAGTAGGTGGTGGGAGCATCTAGGGAGCTATCAAAGTACTCTAAGGAGTCTAGAACATAGCTACACTCATTCATTTACATATTGTCTGTGGCTTCTTCGCTACCATGTTGGCAGAGCTGAGTACTAGCAACAGAGACCACGTGCTCCACAAAGCCTAAAATATTTACTATCTGCCCTTCACAGAGGAAGTTTACCTACCCCTGGCTTCCAATGTGTTCAATTTTTAATGTGTAGGTGTTCTTGAAAAAAATCTGTACTCTCCAGATAACATATGCAGGGTTTTATATATGTTTATTAGATTAATCTTACTGACTGTATTACACAAATTTATATACTTACAACATTTTGTCTGCTTAATCTACCAAATACCGAGAAATGTAAACTAAATTTTCTAATTTGGCAGTGGATCTGTTAAGTTCGTTTTTTTTGTTTGTTTTGGGGCTTTTTTAATAGTTCTGTCGATTTTACTTTATAAATTTGTAGTTTAGGTAACTAAATGCAAATAAGCTTAGAATTGTTATCTCTTCTGAGTTAAGCTTTTATCAGTATGTAATGATGATCTCTTTTTTTAACTAATAGTGTCTACATTAAGCCATATTTTGCCTGATATGAATATACCAGCTATCTTGTTAACATTTTTCCTGGTGTAACTTTTCATCCTTCTTCTTTCAACTTTTATGGCTCTTTAAGTCCTAGATACATCTTTTCAAATAGCATATAGCAGATTTTTTATTCAATCTGGTAGTCTTTGACTTTTAACTAAAAAGTATAGTCCGTTTTCATTTATTGTAATTAGCAATTACTGTTCTATTCTGATTCATTCCCACTAATATATTTTATATTTTCTGTTTTGTGGCCTATTCTGGTTTTTGCTATTCATTGTTTTGGATTGACTAATTCCAATTGTTTTTTCTCTAACAGTTTGAGTTACTCTATTTCTATTATAATGATCACTCTAGAAATTTTAATATTTTAATCTCTCTTTTATGTTTTATCTTGTTGTCTCTCTGTGTTATATTTCTAGTCCACTATTTTTTTCTTCAAATGTTTTAAACTTGTTATTTGTCCCCAGTATTGAATTTCTGTCTTAGCCCATTTGTGCTTCTATGACAGAATACCTGAGACTGGATAATTTATAAAGAAAATACAATTAATTTTTCACAATTCTGGGGGCTGGAAAGTCCAAGATCAAGGTGGCAGCCAGATTGGTGTCTGGTGAGGACTGCTGTCTGCTTCTGAGATGGTACCTTGCTTCTATACCTTCTGGTGGGAAGGCATACTGTGTCCTCACATTGCAGTAGGGACAGAAGGGCAAGAGAGGGCTCTTTTCAACCTTGAGCCCTTTTGTAAGGATGCTAAATCCATTCAGAGGGCAAGGTCCTCATGACTTAATCATCTACCAAAAGGCTTCCCCTCTCAATACCATCATAATGCTGATTAAGTTTCAACATGAATTTTGAAGGGGACACATCCAAACACAGCAATTTCTAATTTCAATGATAGGTTTAACATCTTTACCTTCTACTTATTTGTTTTCAAATTTGCCTGATTATTTTAGTACTTTTTTGTTCCTTCATTACACTTTCAATATCCACTGTATTTACTTAAAAATATTGAGCATACTTTTATTTTAGATCTGATCATTCTTATACCTACAGCCTTTGCAGGTCTCTGTCTCTAACCTTTGTGGTTTGTTATTTCTGCTGTCTCTTTCATGATGGCTTGATTACTTTTCGTGTTTTTGTGATTTGTCTTGTTGTTAGCTCATATTTATTGGAAATGTGTCTGTGGAAGTCTTTGACACCTGGTCGAAGAGGCATTCTTCTACAGATAACTTGCATTTTCTTCTCCCAGGGTCCAACTTAAACAACCAATTTAAACTTGGAATTTTGAGGTCCACAGAGAGTACAAAGTCTGGCCTAAAACCTCCTAAAGTTAGGTTTGTGGTTAGGAATGTCCAAGGAAAAGGTATTTTGTTTTGTTTTTCTTTTTGTCCCCTTCTATCCAGAGCCAAGCTTGTGATAAACATGTGTGACAGGCAGAATTCTACAATGCCCCATGATCTCTGCTCCCTTGTGTTACCCCAAGTATAATCCTCCCTCCCCTGAATGTGGGTTGAATCTGTGACTTGCATCCAATCAATAGAGCATGGTGAAGGTGACAGGCTGTCACTCCCGTTATGACATTATGTTATATACAACTTTGTCTTAACAGGCTGGAGAGACTCTACCGTGGCATTCAAACTGCCATCTTGTGAACTGCCTGTGGAGAGAACCACAAAGCAGGGAACTGTAAACAGCCTCTAGGACCTGCAAACAGACTCCAGCTGACAACCAGTAAGAAGCCAGGGCCCTCCGTCATATAAGTCACAAGGAAATGAGTTCAACCAACAACCAGAGGGAATTTGGAAGTATATCTTCTCCTAGTGAAGCCTCTGATAAGAACACAACCCCAGCCAATACCTGGATTACAGCCTGGTGAGACCCTGAAGCAGAGAACCTTGATAAAACATGTCCAGGCTTTTAACCCATAGAAACTATAAGATAGCTGGGCGCGGTGGCTCACGCCTGTAATCCTAGCACTTTGGGAGGCTGAGGCGGATGGATCACGAGGTCAGGAGATTGAGACCATCCTGGCTAACATGGTGAAACCCCGTCTGTACTCAAACTACAAAAAATTAGCCGGGCGTGGTGGCGGGCGCCTGTAGTCCCAGCTACTTGGGAGGCTGAGGCAGGAGAATGGCGTGAACCCGGGAGGCGGGGTTGCAGTGAGCCGAGACCACGCCACTGCACTCCAGCCTGGGCGACAGAGCAAGACTCTGTCTCAAAAAAAAAGAAAGAAACTAAAAGATAAATGTGTATTGTTTTAAGCCTCTAAATGTGTGATAATATGTTAGGCAGCAATAGAAAACTAATGCAGCAAAGAGCTCTACCATCTCCATCTGTGGCGTGGATTTTTTTTTTCCTGGTCCACCCACCAGGGGTCCCTTTTCAGAGAGTATAATCCAAATCGCCACCTTTGTGTAGGCTCTAGACTTGGTTTCCTAACCTTGCATACATGGCCTTTAAACCCAACCTTCAGATCACCAAAAACTGGTAACCAAACCCAGAGCAAACACCCATTTCAGGTCTCAATCAACTTTCTTATTTCTTTGAGGATTTCCCACATCTACTTTAGCCATGCGCTTTTAAATTATGGTGTTTAAAATATTTTATCCAACAAGTGTTATGTTTTTTAACAAGAGGATTTCTTTACATACCTAATCTGCTATATGCCTAGGAATTTCCATTCCTGATCAGCCCCATTGAAGGTAAATTTCCTACTACTACCACACCCCAAGCTACTTAAGCAAAAGAAATTATGATCTCTTAATTGCCAAATCCAGTCAACTCTTTCCAGTCCTCATGTTACTTGGCCTCTCTTTCAGCTGCATTTGGCACAGTTGGCCACAGCTTTTCCTTCCTTTCTTTCCTCCTCTGGCTCCTAATCACATACGTTTATGCTATTTCTGCTGTCACTGTTTCTTCTCAATTTCCTTAACTGACTCTACTTTTTCTGCCTCCCTTTTAAATCTTGGTGCTCCTCAGAGTTCTATCCTAGGAATTTTATTCTCATTCTATAATGCATATTGTACGTGGATTACCTTATCCATTCCCATGGCTTCTACTATCATATACATGCTGGTGACTTCCTAGTCTATATCTCAAATTATATTTGGAAAAATAGATTAGGTTAAGTGAGATGAGATAATAGCTGGGATCATAGGTGTGTGACATTGCACTTGTCAGATGCAATGATCCCAGCTATTAGGGAGGCTGAAGTGAGAGGATAGCTTGAGCTTGGGAGTTCAAGACCAGCTTGGGCAACATAGTAAGACCTGCCTTAAAAAAAAAAAAAGGAAAGAAAGAAAGAAAGAAAGAAAGAAAGAAAGAAAAGGTCGACCCAAAATCTCAGTAGATTAATATGGAAAAGTTTACTTTTTGCTCATATAGAATCTACTGAAGGTCCAAGTGACTCCCCAAAGAAACTGTCCTCCATATGCTGACTCAAGGATCCAGGGTTAGAACTCTCACCTTCACCTTCCCATCATAAAATCTCCATTGTTGTGGGAGAGGGTCAGAGGAGGTCTTGCATCAGCAATTAAATGTTTTGACTAAATGGGACATGCATCACTTCATTCACTGCCCATTGGCCAGAACTTGTCGCATGACAAGGGAGGTTCCACACAAGAAGGAGAGGAGAACTGGTTGTTGGTGAGAACTAGTACTGTCTACCACACAATTCTAGATCTCTTTTGTGAGCCCCAGATCTGTGCATCCAACTGCTCTCTCAACATCTTTACCTGAATGTTCCACTGGCACCCCCAATCCAATGTGTCCAAAATTAAACTCATTATTTTTTCTCAATCCTATAACCCCTTCTTTTATATTCTCAAAGTTAGTTGATGGATACAACGCAGGAAACGTAGTTATTACCACCTCCCCTCTCTCTCTTACTTTCTTCTCACACCTAATAAATGACTAGACTCATTACCTATCTACTCTACCTCTTCCCCATGGCCATTGCCTCTATGCAGATCATCCTAATTTCTCACTTGGAACTCTACAACACCAAAGGATTCTTCACCCACTGTTTGGCACCTCGCTGGTCCCCTCTACACTCTGTTGCCTTAACCCAAATGTGCTTGTGTTAGTCCTCTTCAGCAGTCGTTCCATTGCCTATAAGGGTAAAGTATGTTTAGGGCCTGCCATTACCTGGTTTTATCTATCCTCTCCAGCCTTTCCCCTTCCATCCCCCACCCTTATCCTATCCTCATTCCCCATAGCACCACCTATGCTGAGATACTTGCATTTCCCCAAAGCATGCTCTTGTTTACCCTGTCCCTCTACCTGGAATACACTTCCTTCCTCGGTCTGCCTAGAAAATTATTCATCTTTCAAGGTGCAACTCAAACATTATCTCCTCTATGAGGCTTTTCTTGACACCTATCCTCCCTCCTTATCGTGTAGCCTGACCCCTTTGTTCATTGCATCTCACTCTATCCTGTACAGATGTCTCACATCTACAATATTTCATTATGCTTATTTATGTGACTGGCCAGTCTGGAGCGTGCTTTTGTAGATGAATGAACATATCTCTCTCTCTACAAGAGACAGATCCCGCAAGTCAAGAACTATGTCTTACTCATTATTGAACCTCCAGAGCTTGGCAGGGTGTTTGGGTAGGTGCTAAGTAAATGTCTGATTAATTAGTTAATCCTCCCTCTAAGTCTTGAACTACCGCTGTTTCCTTCTCTGGCTCCTCTTCCTCCTTCTTGCCCTTTGGTGGTATCTTTGATCATTATCTGATCTTTTATCCCCCATTGTTTTTGCTGCCACTTTCCTAAATATCTCTCAAATCCATATATATCTCTTCATCTCTCTACTGCTACCATCCTAGTCCACGTTACTATTACCCTCCTCAACTGGATCACTGCAGTAATCTCTCAACCGGTCTATTTGTATCTATTCTGGCTAACTTCCAATCTGTTTGCTCCAGTTTTAGTGATTGTTCCATAATGCAAGCCTGATCGTGTCACCCTTGTTTAAATATGTTTAGTACAGATAAACCCACTTCTCTTAAAGACAAAAGTTGTGAGGGACTGGCCCCTTCCTGCCTATTTAACCTCATCCTCATCATGCTCCACCCCCTGCCGACACCCCAGTGCCACTTCACATACTTCCTCTTTCAGTTTTTGTCAAACTAGTCTTTTTTTTTTTTTTTTTTTTTTTCCCCCTTCAACTTCCTACCCTCCTTCTGGCACAGGGTTTTTAAATGTTCTATTCCCTCCAAACTTTCCCTTCCTCTTGGTCTAGTGGAACTCCAACTCACATTTCTGATTTCAGTTTAAATGTTGGGTCGTTTTATTTTTTGGCTCTAGGAAGGCTTCCCTGGTCCTCTTCCCCTCTGTTGTAGGCATCCATGGCACAGGGTCCTGATCCTTCACAGCACACTTAACAATCACAATTTGCCATTTCTTTGTGTGGTAAGGGCCTCCTTTACTAATGTGAAAGTTCCATGAAGGCAGGCCCTCATGCTCGTCATAATATCCTCAAAGCTTAGAATGGGACATAGCACATAGTAAATGTTCAATAAATGTTTTGGAGTAAGTGAATGAAGAAATGAATTATCTCAGCAACTGGGGTTCGAAAACTTGAAGTAATCATTGACTCATCCTACTGTTTTATTCCCCGTATCCAGGTCCCAAGTTATATGTCCTCCAATTTTATGATCCCTGTGGTTTCAGCCCACACCCTCACTACACAATACCCAGAATATCCCCATACCCTCTAGTTTGTCTCTACCCAAAATTTATCTTATATGATATGATACAATCTGTCATAAAGGTTATGTTTACCATGTTATATCTCAATCAAAAAGATTTAGTGTTTATTTTTAAAATATTTTAAATATATCTTGCTTGGATTTAAAGCTCCCCACCATCTGGCTAAAATCCATCTATGTCAACTATTTTTCATCTCCCACCCTCTCCAAATGCCCCTCCCTATTTATTTATTTATTTATTTATTTAAGCACCCTGTCACCCAGGCTGAAGTGCAACGGCATGATCGTGACTCACTGCAGCCTCAAACTCCTGGGTGCAAAGGATCCTCCTGCCTCAGCCTCCCAAAGTGCTGGATTACAGGCGTCAACCACCACACCCAGTCAAAATGTTCCACTCTTGAACTGTGCTAATATCCTAGAAATACATCACTTGAATTTCAGCAACCAACCCTGGGCCTAGGACACCTCTCCCACAGCCCTTTCTTCCTCCATCCATCCAAAGCCTATCTGTGCTCCAGGTTTACCTGCACACATCCTTGCCTGATTTTTCCAGCTCTGCCAGTTGTGAGTTACTCTTCTCTCTACCTGAAAACCTCTTCCTCAGACTCTGTGCCTGGCTAGCTCCTGCTCATCCTCAAGTTCTCTAAGTGGAAATGTCCACTCCTTAGAGAAGCCTTCCCCAGTCCTCCATCTTCTCTAAAGATGTCCTCCCAGTGTATTCTCTCTAGCTAGCACTCTGTTTCTTTCCCTCATGGCCCTAATACAATGTGTCATTGACTTATTATTTCCTTGTTTTTCATTTCTCTTCTCAATTAGGTGGTAGAGTCCATGAGGCAAGGAACTTTTCTGCCTTGCTCTCCCAAAAACCTATAATAACCTGGTCAGTTATTAAACCCATATAACCTGGTCAGGCACGGTGGCTCACATCTGTTATCCCAGCACTTTGGGAGACTGAGGCAGGCAGATCACCTGAGGTCAGGAGTTCAAGACCAGCCTGACCAACATGGTGAAACCCATCTCTACTAAAAATGCAAAATTAGCCGGGCATGGTGGCGCATGCCTGTAATCTTGGGAGGCTGAGGCAGGAGAATTGCTTGAGCCCAGGAGGTGGAGGTTGCAGTGAGCTGAGGTTGCACCACTGCACTCCAGCCTGGGCAACATGCATGAAATTCCATCTCAAAAAGAAAAAAAGAAAAAAAAAAAAAAAACCTATAACACCAGCCCACTGTATGGCCTATAGCATTTACTTAATTAGTATATTTATTAATATTATTTTACAGAAAAATTTATAAAGAAATGATTCGCCTTCCCTTTGAAGGGATCTCATACACTTAACACATTTGAAGTCTGCACAGCTAGTACTTAACTCTTAACACTGTTTGCTCTTCGTTTTTCGTTATCAGCCTCATCTCCCTGGTTAGAATAGATGAGATTATAAGGTTTTTGATGGCAATAATAATGTCATAGTGATGCGATCTCCACAGTAAATCTGGCACAGTGGTTAAAGTAAATACTTAGTAAATATTTAATTAGCAAGAAACCTGTCTTACCTCCTTACATTCTGGCATTCCTGTGTCAGACACAAAGAAAAGTTACAAAAGAAAGATGAAAAAATCATAATGTTGACCTCAAAGAGGAAGCCTACCCTTGAGTTTAGACAGGATCTTTGCGACATACAATGTGATGCTGGAAGTGGCAGGGGCAGTAATCTTTATTTCGTCATTTCTGAAACATAGGAGAGGTAACGGAAGCAAGCGAAATGCTCAATCTTAGACGATTGCGTCGTATGACCGGACTTTTTCTTGAAAGGTAAATGCATTTACCACATGCTCTTAATCTAGATTAAATAATCACTTACCAAAAGAAAGTGTCGTCTAATTGTTAGTGGCTTCTATCACTTGTTTTATTTGGTGCGGGAAGGGTTGTATTTGAATGGTTCTCTTTAGTTGATGGATTTTACAGCAGTCAGTCAGATTCTCCAATGCTGGATGAAACGTGAAAAAGTATATATAGCACCGCTTCTCTTTTAATTTATGCTTCTGCCAAATGTTTAGGTTGTGCTTAAAGGGAAATGTATTTCCTGCTTTTCTTGGCCTGGATTTGTGAGTAACTATTTCCCTGTGTGTGATGATTTTGTCCATTTATGTGAAAGTTCGGGTGGAGTGGCCTAACGTTTTCACAACGGCTATGGTAACATTTTTGTAAATTCAGAACTGCTGCAGTGAATTTCAGGATTTTACAGAAACCTATGATCCTATCTTCTTCCACCTCTCCAGTGGCAAAGCCTAGTGTAAGCTCATATTCTGTTTGGCACCAACGTACATTTCAATATTTTAAAAATATTATGTCAATATTTAAAGAATATTATGTCAATATATTATGATGGTCTGCAAAGAGCACCATTGATGTACAAGTTAGAAAAGGAGCAAAATGTGTCAGAATAATTACCACTGCCGATTCTGCTGAAGACTGTGGGCTTCCTATTCTCATGGCTCAGACTCCTCACCATATTTTCCCGTTGGCCCCTTTCTTATCTGACATTGCATGATCTAAAAATGTTTGGTGAATTGTAAGGTACTTGGTAATGTTGCTGTTGCTGCTACTGTAACAGGTATAGGGAGATGAGGTGTCCTCCCAGCCCTCCCACAGGTCCAAGGACTTGGAAGTTAACTTATGAGAACTGAACAATACAACAATAAATAATTGATGACATTTGTTTAAAGAAATGACCTTAAAATATAGAAGAAATAACAAAGCCAAAACATTTGCCAAGAAGTTGCCCAAAAAAGAAAGAAAAATTTGGCCCCCCAAAAAAAAAAAAAAAAATTAGGGAGGCATACAATGTTTTATGCACAAAAATATCTGCTTCATTGTAATTGATTCAAATAAAAATGGAAACAATTCTATCAAGTAGAGAATTTGTTAAGCAAGTTACAGTACATAGCTAGAGCAGAAAGACCCATCACCACTAAAAATGTTATAAAACGTGTTTAGTAACATAGAAGAATGTGTATGGCAAAAATGCTAAATATAAAAGGAAGATATAACCTCTTATAAAAAGAAATATCTCAACTAGCTTTTTAAAAAATGCATGGAAGTCTGACTAAAAGGAAAGACACTAAAAATATTAATGAGTAGTAGGAGTTTGGGTGATTTCACTTTTCTGCCTTTAGATGCTTTATACATTTTGATATAAAGCCTAAACAAGACTATTGGCAGACTTGAGAAGATAATATGTGAGCAGATTAGAAGTGTCTAATGAGGTCTAGAGTAAGGGTCTCCAAGAGCAAGTTTGTCAAAGTTTATGTAGCAATGCCAGGGAAGAGTAAGACTGATACATCAGACCCAGTTGGCAGTCAGTATAAAAATCATCCATTCATCTTCTCTCATACTTACTTCAGTTCAGTGCTTATCAAGCAAAATTATTATTTTCGTTGGCATTCTTATATATTCCCCTGATAGGCAAAATTCACTGATTGCACCAACATGTACCTTATGTTATTTCAGTTTATACATTAGTCTCCTGTGAGTTGGTTGGTGGGAATCAGTTCTGGAGAAATCAGTCAATTCTTGGTGCCCTGATAAGATCAGATTTCTGGACCTGCAAATCTGAAGGCTGGCTGCTGAGCTGCAGAAACAACACCAGAGTTGTTGACCTCTGATGAGTGGTCTGTGACCACTGATGGCACTAGAACACCCACAAATTGCCTCTCATTGTTACTACTCTTATATGACAATCACAGTCTCAGAGCTGGCCCTTCAGCTGGCTCTCCTCTCCAAGCTTTCTAAGAGATACCTTGTTTTATTTTCAGGGGATGACAACATGGGAGGAATTAGCTCCACATCTAAACCCTACACTGGTGAGTTTATGACAGGAATAATTACCTGCTTCACTTCTGAGTTAAAATAACTAGAAATTGTGCTGAAGGGCTGTAATGGAAAGGCACTAGCTAGTGCATTTCTGAAGCTGGAAGAATCCAATTTTACCAGGATACAGAATCTAATGCCAGGAGAGGTAAAAGGGGGAAATCACAGAGACCTGCCTGGCCCTCCAAATCTGAGTAGAGTGTCTCTGCTCAATATCAAACTAGGTGGGTCATTCTCCCCTATTTGTGGTGTAGGCATTGGGAAAACCACTGTGGCTGTTTTTGGCTATGCACTGGTAATAACTGCTCTGCAAAAAGAGCAAACAAAAAAGGACAGCAGTTTTAAGGTCAAATTCCCCAAGGACTTTGGCAAGCATTTGTTGTTTCTCCCTAGCTGGGAGATACTTTCCTTAGGTCAGAAGGAGCACATCTCTTCAGGGGTTCCTATTAAACTCTTTGAGGAGGGCAACACATGAGATTTTTTTTTTTAATCAAAGGGACACTAGGCTTGTATTTCATTTATGTAGCTGATTTTTAAGTTCCAGTTCTAATTTTCATTTAAAAGTACTTGGAATCTAAAAAACAACATTCTCACATTTTTGCAAGAGTTGCAGGTCCATCCTTAATTTCCACTGGCTGATTGGGTAGAATGGGGCACATGGGGACATTTAAGCTGGAAGGATATCATGAAAAGTGACAGATACACTAATACACTAATTCCTTTTATGTTTTCTTGTAGAAAAACAAGGCCCTTTCTCCACAGCAGCCCCAACAACTAGCCCTGCACCGTGTCTCTCTAACCACCACAAGTAAATGAGCATTCTCCCATCTGTTTCATCTTGTACCACATAGGATTTGATGTTATGTTGACATCCTTGGCTTAGGGACTTGGGCAGGGAGACTGGGGAGAAAGGACTAGAAACAGTAAAAGAAAAAAGTCCGTTTGTGATCTCAGGAGTATGGCTCTTAATTTGGCATCCCCTAAGCTTCAAGAGATCCATGGATCCCCTAAGCTTATAGGTAAAATTTGCTGGGTGGGGAATTATGAACATTGTGTGGGTTGAGGGAGGGGGAGAAGAAGAGGCCACAGCTTTCTCTGAGGCCTCAAATGGATGTGAAACTCAAAAGCAAAAGCTGAAAACCACTGGGTGAAAATTCATTAGTCAGTGTGAAAACAATTTCAGGAGTCCATCCATAGGCAGGAAAGGTTTCACTCTTTAGGAAAGACCTTCAAAAGCCCAACAGTTCATCCTCTGCCTTTCTCTGCCAAAACAGCAAAAACCATTTAATCCTTGCCTTTTTTGCTGGGGTTCTACTGACGCTGCTGCTGATAGCCTTTATCTTCCTCATCATAAAGAGCTACAGAAAATGTAAGTGGTCTCCAAGGGATAGGACAGCCCTTCTCTGTCTGCCATTGATACTAGAATTAGCTATGAGTGAGTAACGGGAGGAGGTAGGGGAGGGTGCAGTGTGATAAAACCTGCTTAGCCCACCCTGTCTGCAGACTGAAGACTCAAATCCCTTCATTTTTCTTCTGCCCTGCCCCCACCCACCTGCCAAAACCCCACCCTTCACCCAAGATCGGAGGGAGAGGTTTCCCATTTCCCCAGGCCCATTGCTGAGATGGGTCCCTCTTCTTTCTGGCACCATGGCAGGTCACTCCAAGCCCCGGGTCCCGGATCCTCACTCAGATCCTCCCGCCAAGGTAAGATGACCACACTGTTTTGGCGACACTGAAGGGCTACCATCATTGGAATTCCCCTCCATACTCTGAATTATCTACTAGAATGGTGAGATTGATTTCCAGACACTGGGCAAGTGATTCTTTGACCAAAGTGCTCAGGTTGCTTCTAAAGAACAACCTTTTTGCTCCAAACTGAACTCACTCCTTCCTCCTTTTTCTCCCTCTGCAGCTTTCATCCATCCCAGGAGAATCACTTACCTATGCCAGCATGACTTTCAAACTCTCAGAAGATAAGAGCAATCACTTGGCTGAGAACCGTTCTGCAGACTTTGACCCCATTGTCTATGCTCAAATTAAAGTGACAAACTAACCTGGCTTTTCCAACGAGGCTTGAATCCATTTCCTCTCATCTCGGCCCCATCTTCACACATCACTTTCCCTTTTTTACAAATTTTGGATCACCACCTGTGTGAAACTGCAGTCAGAGTTGTTTAGGTGTGATCTGGCAATGCTATCCAGAAGCTTTGGAGACCAATGGTCAGTCTTTTCCTGGCCAGAGCAAAGATTGAAGGCCCTCCCACTTGAACTGACAGCCTGTGAGCCCCTTGGGGGCATAGACTGCCTTCCTTGGACCCTTCCAAAGTGTGTGGTACGGAGGTCAGTGCACAGAATATTCACCCAGCATCATGAATCAACTTGGGAGGAGTCAACCAAATGAACAGTCTACCAAGAATTTCAAATAAAGTCAAACCCCCCACAGTGCTGCCTCTGTCTTTATTATTTATTTGTCTGTTCCTGCCACCTTCTCCAGAGGTCAAGACTAAAAGTGCAGAGCTCATTCACAGCCAAAAACACCACCAAAAGTGATGGCACTTGGAAACAAGCTCAGATTTGACTGGGGTGCAGGTACCAAACTATGCCACCAACTAGTGGCATTCATTTAGGCAAACTTGTTAAACTTTTCAAGGCTCAAGTCTTTCATCTTGAAAACAGAGATAACACTTACCACTAATGTTTAGTATGAGGATTAAATGAAATATCTTATACATAAGCATTCTATACATCCCAGAGCTCTGCACAAACACAAGGTCCCTACTGTATAAAGCACTATGCAAATAGAGATTTCTACCTCCATCCTATAGCATAAGAGATATGCATAACAATATTATATGAGAACCAAAGATAGAGATTAATCTGAACATTAATTCCCCCAAAAACCCAATGAATAATCACATATAAAAATCCCATTAAAAATATCATCAGGTGAATCCCAAAGGTGAACAACAACAAAATATCAATAAGATTATTTTTCAATGGGCAGGCTTACTCTGAATTTCCTACGTAAACCATAAACAAGACAGCAAATCCAGAAAAATGTATAAAAATAAATAATAAAAGTTATATGGGAAGGCTAGCCCTTGCAGCTAACTAAAAGTACCTGTTTTATTAAGCATCACTAATTAAAGCAATATGTTAATGGTACATGAATAAATAAATCAATTGAATAGAATTTAAAGACCAGAAATACATCAAAATACATAAGGAAATTTAGAGTATGATGAAGATGGCATATGAAATCATTTGGGAGAAATTGGTTTATTCTATAAGTGGTATTAAGATAACTAGACAACCATGTAAATGAAAATAAAGTAGGATCCATATTTCACTTCTCATATGAAAATAAATCCCAGACATGTGAAAAAATTTAACTGTAAAAAAATCATAAAAGCACTAGAAGAAAATATGGGAGAATTTTAAAAAATATTTTTGTAGAGCATGCCCTTTGAATGTATGTCACAAAGCCCAGAAACCAGAAAAGATTAACTTGACTTCTAAAGTACAATTAAAAAGTCCAAAGTACCATTAAAATGTGAAAAGGCAAATGACAAGCTTAGAAAACACTTTCAAAGCACCTTATAGATCTTATAGACATAGAAAGATCATTTGTTAATCAACAGGGGAAAAAAATGAACAACTCAATAGAAACGACAAGGGATGGGGTGGGCAATTTGTAGGAGAGAATATATAAATGGCTTAAATATATGAAAAGATACTTGACTTCCCTCATAATAAGGTAAATAATGATTACAACTACAATTAGATAATTTTTTTTCCATCAGTAAGACTGGCAAAATTCAAAAAGTTTGCTAATAGACTGGGCAAGACTCAGGGGAACCAAGACACACATACACTACTGGTGGGAAAGCACATTGGTACAGCTACCACAGAAGATCATTTGGCAAAAGCCAACAACATTCTTAATTCTTTTCTAAGAATTTATAAATAATCCTATTTCTAAGGATTTATCCTACTCAAATACATGGAAAATTGCCTACATAACTTGAATTGCAACAGTAATCAAATTGGCTAGAACTCACTGAGGCTTATTACACTTTTAGTACAAATCTAAGTGAGTGGCATGTATTCATGGAATCCTCACAGAACACTGTGAGGTTATAATTATTACAAATTGTAGATACAGAAATGGAGGCACAGAGAGGTTAAGTAACTTGCCCAAGTTCACATTGCTGCTAAGTAGTGGCTCTGGAACTCAACCCTGGGTAGGCTGGCTCCAGAGTTTGCACGTTTATCCATCATGCTCGATTCTCTGAAACAGCAAAAGATTGAGAAAATCTTCACTGTACACGGAGAGGGGACTGGTTCATTCAGTGCAATGTAGCCATTAAAAAGAATGAGGCAGCTCTGTATGTTCTAATAAAAACAGATACCTATGGTATACTGCAAACTGTTGAACAGAATTATGAATATGCTCTACTCACGTGTAGTACAGTATATGTGTATCTATATATTTAGTATATCTCTGGAAGAAAACACAATGGACGGTCTTGGTGATGGCCTCTGGGGAGAAGAAATTGCTACCTGTGGGACTGAGGATCTCTAAATATATAGATATAAACAAAAGGACTCAGCAGACAGAAACCAAAGTATCGTCTTTATTATGAACATGGTCAACATTGGAGAATAGAGCTTATACTACAGCTGCAAAGGAGTTCAGAACACTGAACCCCACAACTGAGTTATAAGCTGCACCAGAGCAAGCCCACCCCTCCCAACAAGCAATGCAGTTGTTCAGCCTGCCCCTAAGGAGCTGCAGAAGAGATCACATGCTCTTTCAAAGCTGTACCCAAAAGAGTAAAAGAGGAAGAGGAAGAGAGAAAGTATGTATGCCCAGTTCCTATTCCCAGTCTCCCATGTCAGACAGCCCCCTCTACCTCCCATAGGTGGTCACTGAGGAGTGTGACCTCAGTCTACACCAAAGGAAGCAGGAGTGGGAGAGAAGCACCCACCACAGAACTTTCAAAAATACATTAAATAATATTTTGGGGTCCAGGTGTGGTGGCTCTTGCCTGTAATTCTAGCCCTTTGGGAGGCCAAGGCAGAAAGATTGCTTGAGCCCCAAAATTTGAGACTAGTCTGGGCAATATAGGGAGACCCCATCTTTACAAAAAATAGAATAATCAGCCAGGCATGGTGGTGCACGCCTGTGGGCCCAGCTGCTTGGGGTGGTGAGGTGGGAGGGTTACTTGAGCCCAGGAGGTTGAGGCTGCAGTGAGCCACCGTACTCCAGCCCAGGTGGCAGAATGAGACTCTGTCTTAATAATAATAATAATAATAATAATAATAATAATAATAATTGCAAAATCAAGTTAAGAAAATTGAAGTCCAAGGAGATGAAATAATTTATTCAATGACACCTGGCTAAAAATAAATGGCAGAACAAAAATTTAAATCAAGTCCTCTGGCTTCAAATTCTTTGCATCTGGCCTCCACACCAAGCTGCCCCACAGCACTTGCGGTGGCAAGGAGACGAGAAAGGCAAAGAGTCAAGTGATGTGATCCAGAGAGCATGTTCTTTCTGAGAGAGAGCAGCTGCTGCTGGAAGCTGGATTTTGAGGGAGAAGCCAGTGGAAGAGAGTTTAATTTAAAAAAGAAGTAGTCTGTCTGTGGGAGTGAACAGGTCTAGAAGAAAGACGGGTTTAAGGGAGATAGTTCAGTGAGGCGGCCACAGCACCACCAGGGCAGCCAGCCCCACGAGGGCAGCAGAGACCCAGGAACGGCCTTCTCCCGTTCGCTGAAGTGCACACAGGGAGGCCTCTTGAGCTTTCAACCGTTCCCAAACTCGGGGCTGACATCAAACAATCCTGCCATCCCTGAAGCTAGAGGCCATATCAGCTTTCCAGTTCAGGGCCAGCACCTTTTAAACATAACGGCAAAAGTAGAGTAAGCACTATCACATGGCATCTACTTGTATAAGAAATATCAAATTAATTGCCCTTTCCTGTTTTCCTGAAGCTGCCCATTTTTTTTTAAACGGTATAGCCCTAAACAGAGTCTTGTTTTTTTGTCTTCACACTATGCAGCCAGCCTTGATGGAGGATAAAATGAGTAATTAAATGATTGACCCCAGATTCAAAGATCTTTGCTAGGTAAGAGCAGGCTCTTGAATCCTGGATCATGGAATCAGAACAAATCTATAGGAAAATAGTTTTCCAGACATCGTGAGTGTGAATCTTCCGAGACATCTATAGATGTCTTCATCTGCTGTGGAAGATCTATGTCTGCTATCTTGCCTTGTAGAATGGAATGTCCTAAACAAACCCAAACTGGATTGCTATTTGCAGAACTGATGGGTTAATGACCCCGTTTGTTTAAAATCAATACAGGGCCATAGGGGAAGAATTGGGGCTGTTTTGTGGCTAAGGGAAAAGAGAGCACTTTTGATGTTGTTTGATCTGAGCCTCTGGCAGGAACGTGGGTTGTTCAGAAACACAGAGGTGGGGTATCCACACCCTCATCTCTTCCCATCAGGACGTTGAGTAGCTGTGAATTCCCTACCTTTGGGGAGAGGAGTTAGGGTGGAAGCTGAAGGAAGTGTGTTCATGAAAGATTTTGTGGGAGTCTGGATCTAAACACGCAGGGCACGTGCAGAATCATATCAACAAACAACCTCTCTGTTCCAACTCTGCTCAGACCAGAAGGCCACTTGAGTACCCTGAGGACTGAGGCTGGCCAGCATGCCCATTAGAAGAGATCACGGCACGGTGAAAAGCAGGCTTGTGATGACGGCAGCACAGACAGTGATGGGGAGGCCCTGGAAACTCCCAGAAATAGCAGGAGAGGCCCTATATGGGGAGAGAGGGTGTGGATATGCGGGTGGGAGCTAAGAGTGTTGGTGATTCTGGCATGAATGGCAATATAACCTCATTCGCACCCATGGCTGCTGATGTCTTGTTCTTGATTTGTTTTTCCCGATTTGAATGACTATTTCACTTAAGCTCTCACACCTTGGTTTCTCATTGATCAAAAGCAGCATCCCTTTAGTCAGGTGGCAGTTTCCCATAAAGGATGAGAAGAATGGCCTTTTCACCAAGAGAATCTGAGAACCACTGATTTAGTCTATCTCCCTTTCTTTGGGTTGGGCAGCATTTGATACCAATTCAGAAATGAGTTAGAATATTATTCTTTGAAAGAAACGTTTCCAGAAATACTTTTACAGTGATACCCTAGAAGAAGTAACTCATACCTTGCAGTTCATTCAACACTGGCTAGGAATTTATTGGCTAAAAAAATACAAGTGATTTCCTGGCCCCCGATCCAGATTCTCCACCTCTTCTTCATCTCTGACTGATGGAATGCATGAGAACTAAGATCTTGAGATGTTATTTGAGTGCAGCCTTGCTCGGGTTTGGTCCATCATAGCTCCTCTGACTACCGCCGTTGTTACCTGGCTGCAAATGATTGTTGGCAAGGATAGAGGGTCCTTCAGAATTCCTGGGAGATCGGAATCAGTCTCTGAGGTGTGGGCCATTTGTCATGGTGATTATTCTGTTGTAGCATCACTTTATTTATGAACTAAATAAAAGAAGTCTTCAGTCACATCTGTTCAGTAGGAGCCATTTCCTTTGGAGTCAGGACACGTGAGAAGGGCTTCAAAGAGTTGCCTACTTTGTTGGGGAATAGAAAGGGAAAATGGAGTTGAGATCTATTGCCTACCCCTGCAGAGTGTTTCTGCAGCAAAAGTTCCAAACTCTATCATGGGGCTTTTATGGGGACTAGACACAAGTTTATTTTCAGGGCCGAGATCAGATACCATTACTGCAAAGCTCATCAGTAGGAAAGTCAATAGGAAGGCTCGGTACACAGAGATTGCAATCACCTCTCACCAAGTTTTGGTGATGTGAACACAACTGAACTTCTTCAGAACCCAAGAATGTCAAAGCTAGGAGCCTTGGTTCAGGCTGCCACATTTCAACTGCCTGAGTCTGAGGAAGCAGGCCATGGCTACAACAGGCTGTACAACTTCTTGCTAAAAAGGAATAGCATTGAGTTCTACGGCCTCATCTTTCATAGTATCATGTGCCTTTCCTTCAGAGCACTGACTCCAGGTGGCAATGTTACATTTGGGTGTTGATGTGTGATAGTTTGTCTTCCTCCCCCTCTACAAGTTCCATGGACACAAATAGCATTTGTTCTGCCCATCTTTGTAGCCTCAGCATCTAGCTAGCATGGTCATTTTTTGTTGAACTAATAAATAAAAATATTGGGGGGTATGAGAATGAGACCCTCAATTTCTAGAAAAGAAAACAGACCCAGAAAAGTATAAAGTTGCCCAAGGTCACACCTTAAAAAAGTGATAATGGTTTAAGCAAAAACCTAGACTACAACTGTGTCCCAAAGGGAATGGTCTTGGGCAGACCTGAGAAAGGCATTGTCTTGTCCACATGCCCCACCTTCGCAGTTCCCAAGGCTGCTAGAGGACAAAAGGTCAAGAACGCTATGGGAGCCGCTACTTTCCTTTCTTTAGGGCTCCTATTCTGACCACAGGAACAAAATATCACAGGGGAAGTATGAGGCCTTGCAGCCTTTGCCTTGCATTTCAGATTCTTCTGGCTATGGATCCTGGTGTGTCACTAGCAAGGGTTACTAGGAGTGTTTTTCTCTTTTTTTCTGAAATGTTTTTCTTCTACATTTCCATACCCACGGGTGGTTGCAGTCTGTTTTATAATTATGCCTACAGACTCTTCATTGCCTAAGGTGTTCCTGTGGTTTCTGAGAATAAAAAGAAAAATGTAAAACTACTATTAGCCAAACAGTGGCAACTGTGCAATGTTCTTTCTGCTCTGTGTACACTTCAGAGGTTGGCATATTTGCCACATGTTGGTCTGGAGGATTCTCTAAACGGTAAGACCAGCCTTGTCTTACTGACCAGTCATGTCTCTGGTGCTGCCCCACAGGGAAAGGTGGGCACACAGTCCCTTCTCTATTTAGGAATGGGGCAAGCTAAAGATCAGGCTTGAGGCAGGAGAATCACTTGAACCTGGGAGGTGAAGGTCGTAGTGAGCTGAGATCAAGCTGAGATCAGGCTGTACTCCAGCCTGGGCAACAGAGCTTGACAATGTCTCAAAAAAAAAAAAAAAAAAAAAGTTAAAATTGGCCAGACATGGTGGCAGGCACCTGTGGGTCCAGCTATTTGAGAGGTTGAGGTGAAAGGATGACTTGAGGCTAGGAGCATGAGGCTGCAGTGAGCTATGATCACACTTGTGCAATCCAGCCTGGGCAACAGGGCAACACCCTGTGTATATGAAAAAGGAGACTCTTCTATACCTGCTTACCCATGGGTCCCAGAAGCTCATTCCTGTGCCAGGAGCCCAAAGTGTGTGTGCTGGGGAGGTAGGTGGCTCTGCAGATGGGAACCTGTGAGGTAGTTGTCTCAGGATCTCCTTCCTTCCTGATCTACACGTGTATCCACTTAAGAAAGCTGCAATGCTCCCTCTGTCACTTCTCATGATGCCTCGTCACCATCCAGCAGATATCTACCCCAGCCCATGGCTGGCTACATTGGTCTCCAGGTGACCAGACAATATGAAGAGCTCTCATTCACTCATTTGAAAGCTGCTCCTTGACCTCTTTCATTTTCTCTAATTCTTGCCCACCCCCTCCCCCAACAATAACTACTTACCCCTTCTATTCCTTTGACTTCTCCTCCTTTTGGTCAAATGACTGATTATAGAGATGATTCCCAAACCCGTGATCAGTATGCAAATGATGAGAATGGACGTCCTAGAAGGAACCACAGCAGATTTCATGTTCCTTGGAAGAAACTGCCTATTGGTTCTTAGCTCTAGATCCCTTTTTCTGGGATTTGCACCCCTGCCCCCACCCAACCCAGTTACAGTAGCTTCTGGCAACTGTATTCCTTTAGAGTGACCCTGTCCTTTGGACCACACTCAATGGGACCTGCTGAGCATCTGACTAAGCTGGGCCAATGAACCCCTTCCTCAGAAATTAACTGTGGATTGGGAATAGGAGAATCCAGTCGCAGACTTGCCAGTTTCTTGAATGGGGGAGAAATAAACTCAGGAACCACAAATGGATGACTGTTAGGGGAAAAAAGAGAAATATACAAGGGCAATACAGAGACAGAAGGAAGGAAACACACAGATTCGAGGCAGATTAGAGACTGAGGTAAATTCGTGATGATGCATCTGACAATTTCCAAGCGTGACCACAACCCTGCTCCTGCACCTCTCTCTCCTTATGATAAATGTTCCCTTTTAATTAAACCAGCTAGAGGACATTTTTGCTGCTTGCAACCAAGAGTCCTAAACTATATTTTTTTTGGAAAGAAACCAAATACTCACATTAAGGATACACAGTTAAGGTGGAGAAATAACGTGCAGCAGAAAAGTTACTGGTACAAATCAACTGTCATAGCATACTGTTGTCACACCAGCCCCTACCTCCACCCCACCACCCCAAGCCCATTCATCTGCCAAGACTATGACTCACCTGGAGTGGTCAGTCTCACCAACAATTTTGGGAGCCTTGCAGCTTCTGGTTTTGTTGCCTGATAGGTCTGAATCAGAAAGGATTTGCTAAGTCAGGTGAGGCCCATAGCCAGGTCCTGCCTCTGCCTCCCAGCTGTAGCTCTGCCTGTCATTCTCTCAGTCTCCAAAGAGTGAGTTCCCTGGTTGACTTCAGAGTAAAGCAGAGGCACCAAGTACAGTTGTATACATGTGCCCGGCACAGGGAACAAAGCTGAGGGGACAATCAGGGACCAACATTTAGCCCACACTCTGCTTGCTAGGCCATGCACCCTGCCACTGGGCTCCATGCACCTGAAGGAAGGGGCCCCTTTTCCAGATTTGAACAAAGGCCCCAAATGGACTAGAAGTGGCCCATGGTTAGAGTCCCACAGAGGTCTCTTCCCCATAGAAGGGGATGCAGAGGCACCAGAGGGCCAATCCTATCCTTAAAGAATTGCTCATTTGGTGATGTAATTGCCATGTTTTTCTTATGACAGCCACCAAAACCCAATGGGAGCAGTGGCACCACGACCACCTACGATGCCCCCTCTGATAAGATGTGGGAGAAGTCTGCGTTTCATTTAAACTAAGGAGTACGTTCAGGTGGGAACATTCTCTTGTCTGAGCCTAAGATTCAGGTCAAGATGCACAGTTAAGTAAAAGGAGAACCACACAAAGTAGAAACACTGTGGGTGTGAACGATATTACATTCTATAAGATGCTTGCTGAATCAATCACTAGTTGGTCAAGTGTTAGCAAAACTCTCTTTCTAGCATGGGGCTAGGTTTCCCAGGGTACCCCTTAAGCCCTTCTGGTTTGTTTTCCTACCAGCATTGTGTTCTGGACTGTAATAGAAAAGGACATCCTTTCTAGAAATGGAAACAAGGAGAAGGCACAGGGGAAAGGAAAAAAAAAAAAAAAGAAGAAAGAAAGGCTAGTGCCTTCCGTAAGTCCTCTGTCTGGGAGACAGAGGTTTTCTAGTGCAAAAGGAGGTTTTCATCATTCAACAGAAGGAACCTGAGTGAATGTCTGGAAATCCTAAGTCTTAGCTCCAGCCAAGAGTCACAATTGGTTAACTCAGACTTTTCTGCTATGGGTTCCAGTTCCACCCATACCTTCTCAGCGGTCTCCAAATATAAACTGCACATTCCTTAAAAGCAAAAGAGGGTGCTTACTAGCTGGACCACTAGTTGGATATTTATATCTGTAAATTATTATTATTATTTTTTGAGACAGGGTCTCATTCTGTCGTCCAGGCTGAAGTGCAGTGGTGCAATCATGGCTCACTGCAGCCTCAACCTCCCTGGACTCAGATGACCCTCCCATCTCAGCCTCCCGAGTAGCTGGGACTACAGGCAGGCACCACCATATCCAGCTAATTTTTGTATTTTTTGTAGAGACCGGCTTTCTCCATTTTGCCCAGGGTGGTCTTAAACTCCTGGGCTCTAGCAATCCACCAGCCTCAGCCTCCCAAAGCGCTGGGATTACAGGAGTGAGCCACGGCACCTGGCTACCTCCGTATATTCTTAAATTATTTAAGCTGACAGTTAGCAGGCACCTGGGTCATTTTTGGCAGCCTCAGACACCTCTCAAGAAACTAATCTTCAAGATTCTAGACCCAAAAGGCACACAGACATCTTCTTTTTTTTTTTTTTTTTTTTTTGGAGACTGACTCTCACTCTATCGCCCAGGCTGGAGTGCAGTGGCACAATCTCATCTCACTGCAACCTCTGCCACCTGGTTCAAGCGATTCTCACACAGACATTTAATAACAACTTCAAAGCCTTTCAACACAAAGATCTCACATCTGTTAGACCCTGTCAGCCCTCTTCTAAGGTCCTTAAACCAGATTGCTGCAAGGGAAGAGAAGTTCTAAAAGTGCCCCAGGGCACAGACACCCTCCTCGTCCCCAACTTCCACTATTCGCCAGCACTGTTAATGACCACCCTATGTTTGCTGGTGGAAGAGAGAGGCCAGGCAGGCCCAAAGTACCCAGTGGGAATCTGAGTTGGGGCTCACTGGCTTCAGAGAGTGCTCTCTTAGCAGCAAACACCCATGGCCGTGGGTCACATCCAGCCAGACCCCAGGCAGGCTCCTTACCTTTTCCAGACCAAAAGTCATTGGCCAGGGTTCCTTTGTTGTCAGTTACAATCAGCTCTGTAAAATCCATGTCATCCCTGGCAAAGTCCCGCTGGATGCCACACCAGTACCAGCCCGTGTCCTCTTTGGTCAGGCAGGACATAGTAACAATGAGCTGGTTCCCTGTGTCCCTCAGGGCCACATGATTGGTGCTGTTGGGGGAGAAGGCGATGATGTTGCAGTAGTCACGGAAATAGCCTCGGCACCAGTATTTGGGGTGATCCTTGTAGCGGGCATTGTAGTTGCAGATGGCAGAAGCCGTGTCCAGCACAAAGCTTTCCTTGACCTTTTCATCCATGACCATGGCATCTGTGAAAACACACACACATGCACACATGCACACACACAAGCACCATTGTTCTCTCAAAACATTGCAGCTCCTGCCCTCCTGAAGGATAATTAATTAAAGAATCGGAGGCTGATTTTTTGCCTCTTTTTGATTGGCAACTGTTATGGGCTGAACTATGTCCCCTTCAAAACTCATATGTTTCCATCCTAACCTCCAGTGACTCCAGAATGTGACTGTATTTGGATATAAGGCCTTCAAAGAGATAATTAAGTGAACATAGGGTCATTGGGGTAGTCCTTAATTCAATTCAGCTGATGTCCTTATAAAAAGGAGAGATGAAGACACTGACAATATAAACAGAGGAATGGCCCATGAGGACACAGCCAGAAGGCAATCATCTGCAAACCCAGAGATGGCCTCAGAATGAAACCAAACTTGCCAGACGCCTTGATCTTGAACTTACCACCTTCATAACAGAAGGAAATAAATGTCCATTGTTTCAGCTGCCCAGGCTGTGGTTTTGTTGCTGTTGTTGTTATCACAGCCCTAGTAAACTGATAAAGCAACCCTGGAGAAGTCTTTTTCCCTGGCTTAAGAGTGGGTAAAATATGGAGGCCTCCTACCACTGCGTGACAGAGGTCCTTGAAGAGCCTGAGGCTTACTGTTAGGAGGCCCTCTGTCCCTAGCTCCCAACCCACCTTAGCACCCTCAGAAAGAAAGTGAGGTTTGGAGGCTTCTGCTGGCTGCACAGGGCTAAAAACAGAGGAAGTCATGTTCTGTCTTTAGGGGATAAGAACTTCATGTTCCCTCCATACAAGACCAACATAGGCACCCCTATCATCTCAGGATATTGCACAATGAGGAAGTCGTGCACACCATGTCCAGCTTGACCATGGGAGGGAAAGTGTCTGACCAAGAAAAGAAGATGGGACAGCAGAGCCCATCCTTCTCTCAGCCTTCCAGATGTATAGCAAAGACTATTAAAATGCAGGCTCAGCTCCTTTATAACATTTTGTTTTCATAACAACCCCACAAGGAAGATAGCATGATCTTCAGTTTATAAGTATGAATGCTGACCCAGAGAAAGGTTCAGCAACTCTAAATGCCACGCAACTGAAGGTCAGACAGAGCTAGGAAAAGGCCAGTGTTCCACGTCTCATCTTTGGGAACAAGCACGAGTGGAAAGGGGAAAGTCATGTCCTCATATATGTGCACATATATTTTTGAGGGGACAAGGGGGAAGGGGAACCTGGGTGAACTAAAAGAGAAAATGCAAAGCTCTTTATTTTATTTTATTTTATTTTAGTGGAGATGCTGGGGAAAAATATGGAATGCATAATGAATTTGCATGTCAGCCTTGCACAAGGGCCATGCTAATCTACTCTGTATCATTCTAATTTTAGTATATGTGCTGCCAAAGTGAGTGCAGAGTCATCATTTTAGTCAAGCTTTTCAATTTCCTCACAAACTCTCTTATCTGAGCTAAGAACAAGAACTAATATGGACAAGACCTATTTTCATCGCCTTTTATTTTCCCATCCCACTCCTTAGACGGTTCGAGTTAATAAGCAGGGACTCCAAGTAGGAGAGGACTTCAGTGCAAAGTCTCTGGAAAGGCCACAGCTTAAAGGGCTGAAGCTGTTCCTTCCCCCATCCTACCTGAAAAGAGAGCCAAGGAGAGTAGAATGAAGAGCCACATGACTGGAAGGAAGCAAACTTTCAACTGGAATGACAGAATGCACCCAGGGAGCCCAGGAATTCTGAATCTGTTTAAGGGAAACACATATGCTTGAGTTTAATATGGCTTTATCCTGGTTTGAAGAGACCAATGAAAAAGGAAAACAACCACTTAGTCCAAGCAATGCTGCCATGTATAAGTACACCGCACAACACACCACACCCCATGCTCTTCATAGACATAAACTTACTGATGGGGCAACCAAGAAAATTCTGGGCAATAGAGATCTCCCTCCTGCATAAATAGGCTCTGGCCCACACTCAGAAAAGCACACACAGACAACCATCACTGGTACCCATTTGTATGTGCTCTACTGTGCCCTGTCCTGCTGCCAATGTCCTGGCATCATCAGAGGCCACTTTTGTCTGTCTACCACTCTTGGAAGCCCAATTTCTTACATAGCTGAAAGAAATCCTAGTAATCAGATTCCTAACTAACCCAGCTCCCAAGTGGACACTGCAGGCTCATCTGGGGAGTACAGCCAGAGGTGGAGCATGCCAGCTGTCAGTAGCCTGCATGCCTGGGACGTGGAACATGTGAGCAGGTGGAAGTGTGGGTGTTTGGATGGCCGCAGTTTGGGCTGCCGTCTTCAGACTTCCTGAAAGCTTTCCTGAGAAGAGCTGGGACAAAGCAAGAAGATTCGTCTTTGCAGCAGCAGCAGCTTCTCCTGATTCTAATGGGACTCTTGTGCTCTGACCACTGGCTTTAAAAGTTTGAATTATTGAACCACCTCTCCGGTGAAGTTAAGCTGCGTGCTACTTATCACATCCCAGAGCCAGCACGTCCCATCAAGGGTCATACATAGATTGTTCAGGTTATGCAATAATGTCCTCTCTGAAGGAAGGGGAGCCTGTCTCTAATTAATGTGAAGTCAGCATGTGGGGCAGCAGCAAGCCTGCATCATGGTAGGTTTTTATCTACATCACCTCAGTTGCTCCTCATCAAAAACCTCCATGAGTTTCACAAATAAATTACATAAATATAAAAGGAAGGAAGGAAAGGAGAATCTATGGATCAAAAGGGATTTAAGAGACAAAATGACAAATTATAATATGTGGAACTTAACTTGGATCCTGATTGAAGCAAACAATTTAGAATATATGGACAGCGATACTATTAGGATATAATTCTTCAATTTATTTTTTGAGATGTGATAATGGCATTGCCATAGCCAACCTTCATGATGGCTCCTGGAATTCATGCCCTTATGTGGTCCCTTCCCACACTGAATCAGGACTGGCCTGTGTGATCAATAAAATATAGCAGAAGTGATGGCACGTGATTTCAGAGGCTAGGTCATAAAAGGCATGCAACTTCCACCCTCGTCTCTCATGCTGCTCCCTCTTGGGAAAGTCAGCCACCATGCTGTGAGAACTCTTAAGCAGGCCATAGAGGGACCCGTATAGAAAAACCAATTCACCAGGCATGTGAGAGTTATCTCAGAAGTGGATCCTCCAGCCACTGTCAAACCTTCAGATAACTGCAGACCTAGCACACTCATGAGACACCATGCATTAACCACCCAATCATGCCCCCTGAATTCCTGACCCATAGAAACCATAAGAGATGATAAAGGATTGCTGTTTGAAGCCTCTAAGTTTTGGGTATAATTTGTTGCACAGCAATGAATAATTAATACAAATATTGTGGTTATATTTTTAAGAGGCAGTCCTTATCTCTGACAATACTTCATGCAAAACAAACACACTCAGCATTGCTCAGAGATGGCAACATGAAACCAAAGAAAGCAGCAAAAAGAGAAATGGATTGTGCACAGATATCGGCAAAATACCCAAGACATGAAAAAGTATCTTTAAAGGAGAAATCGAAGCTACTAGGGAAAGGGAGGGCCCACTGAGAACCATCCCACTAACCCGACCACTGCTGGCCTTCGCAGGACACCATGAACCGCACGGTCCAAACCGTCTTCTCTCCTGTCAACAGCGGCCAGCCCCCCAGCTATGAGATGCTCAAGGAAGAGCACAAGGTGGTTGTGCTGGGGGCGCCCCACAACCCTGCTCCCCCAACGTCCACCGTGATCCACATCCGCAGCGAGACCTCCGTGCCCGACCATGTTGTCTGGTCCCTGTTCAACACCCTCTTCATGAACCCCTGCTGCCTGGGCTTCATAGCATTCACCTACTCCGTGAAGTCTAGGGACAGGAAGATGGTTGGCGACCTGATTGGGGCCCAGGCCTATGCCTCCACCGCCAAGTGCCTGAACATCTGGGCCCTGATTCTGGGCATCCTCATGACCATTCTGCTCGTTGTCATCCCAGTATTGATCTACCAAGCCCATTGATAGATCAGGAGACATCATTCAGGCCAGGAGCTCTGCCTATAACCTGTATCCCACGTGCCCCACCTTCCATTCCTTGTCCTGCCCCTGGAGCCGAGTCCTGTATCAGCCCTTTATCCTCACACACTTTTCTACAATGGCATTCAATAAAGTATACATGTTTCTGGTTACAAAAAAAAAAAAAAGTGTCTTTAAAGTAAATGAAAGTGCTAGAGTTACAGAGAATGAATGATGTATCTACTAGTATTCTGAATATTACTTGGTGCACTAATTCCATAGAATTAACTTTCATTCTATTTAGATGTGTAAATAGGAAGGTAAACAGGCAATAAGAATAAACCAAATACTTTTTAAGACATCTTTTAGAAATCCAAACTGAAAAGTTTATAGATGAAATAACTTAATATCTAAAATTTCAAGATAGTCAGGCAGGGTAAGCGGATACAGGCACAAATGAAACAAGATTGGCCATAATTTGATAATTACTAAACAGGATAATAGATAAATAAGGGGTCCTTCTTCTAGTCTGCTATAGTTTGTATATTTGACCCTCCAAACCTCACACTGAAATTTGATCCCCTATGTTGGAGGTGGGGTCTAGTGGGAAGTATTTAGGTCATGGGAGCGGATCCCTCATGAATGTCTTGGTGCTGTCATTGTCATCATGGTAATGAGTGGATTCTCAATCTATTAGTTCCCATGAGAGCTGATTGTTTCAAAGTGTCTGGCACCTCCCCACACCCTGCTTCCCTTGCTTTCACCATGTGATCTCTGCATGCTGGCTCCTCTTTGCCTTCCACCATGGGTGGAAGCAGCATGAGGCCCACACCAGAAGCCAAACAGGTCCCAGCACCATGCTTCTTATACAGCCTGTAGAACTGTGAGCCAAATAAACCTCTTTCCTTCATAAATAACCTGCCCTCAGGTATTCTCTTATAGCAACACAAACAGACTAAGACATAGTCACTCCACTTTTGTATGTTTGAAGTTTTCCATAAGAAAAAGTAAAAATCAAAAAACAAAAACAACTTCGACACAGGTATTATTAATCTGATCTTACGAATGAAGAAAATTGAGGCTCAGAAGTTTAAGTAGCTTGCCCACATTCACACAGCTAGTAGAGCCACTGTGATTTGGTGGTAAATCTGGGAGGAAAACAAACATTGTGCTGCTTTCCCAATAGTGATAATACTGTAAAATTGTAGAGCATATTAGCATTTACAAAGGATCTTTACAGACATCTGTCATCTGAGTAGCTGGAGCAAGATGTAGCCCAAGTTTTCTTATGCCCATCATACTCGGCTATAGTAGCTAAGAGCAGTTTCTCTAGAAAATGTGCATTTTGTTAAAAGAAACTGAATATACAAGTGGACTATGGCCAGAGCATATATGAAAATAGAATCCTGACCTGCAACCTGCAGCAACCTGCTCAGGAAACCAACTGGTAATCAATAAATAGTAAGCCAGCCTGCTGTAAGTCAGACTAACAGGAAGTCAGATTGCTATCTTAAGCCAGAAAGCCAAAAAATAGCCCCTTTAACAATCAACCCAAAATGGCCAGGACTCAAAGCAGTCAGGCAAGAGACATAAATAAAGGGCATCTAAATAGGAAGAGAAGTCAAACTACCCATGTTTGTGGATGACATGATTCTATATCAAGAAAATCCCATAGTCTCAGCCCAAAAGCTCCTTCAGCTGATAAACAACTTCAGCAAGTTTCAGAATACAAAATCAGTGTATACAAATCACTAGCATTCCTATAAACCAAGAAGAGCCAGGCCGAGAGCCAAATCAAGAATGCAATCCCATTCACAATTGCCACAAAAGGATAAAATACCTAGGAATACAGCTTACCAGGGAGGTGAAAGATCTCTACAATGAAAATTACAAGACACAGAAAAACATACCATGCTCATAGATAGGAAGAATCAATATCATTAAAATGGCCATATTGTCCAAAGCAATTTACAGATTCAATGTGATTCCTATCAAACCACAAATGATGTTCTTCACAGAACTAGAAAAGATTACTTAAAAATTGATATGGAATCAAAAAAGAGCCCAAATAGCTAAGGCAATCCTAAGCAAAAAGAACCAAGCTGGAGGATATGACATTACTCAACTTCAAACTATACTACAGGACTACAGTAACCAAAACAGCATGGTACTGGTACAAAAACAGACACATAGATGAATGGAATAGAACAGAGAACCCAGAAATAAAGCTACACATCTACAACCATCCGATCCCTGACAAAACTGACAAAACAAGCAGTGGGGAAAAGACTTCCTATTCAATAAATGGTGCTGGGATAACTGGCTAGCCATATGCAGAAGATTGAAACTGGATCCCTTCCTTACACCATATTCAAAAATCAACTCAGGCGGATTAAAGATTTAAATGTAAAACCCAAAACTATAAAAACCCTGGAAGGCAAACTAGCCAATACCATTCTGGACATAGGAATGGGCAAAGATTCCATGATGAAATGGCCAAAAGCAACCACAACAAAAGCAAAAATTGACAAATGGGATCCAATTAAACTGAAGAGCTTCTCTGCACAGCAAAATAAATTATGGGAAAAGTATTTACAAACTATTCATCTGACAAAGGTCTAATATCCAGCATCTATAAGGAACTTAAACAAATTTACAAGAAAAAAACAGCCCATTAAAAAGTAGACAAAGGACATGAACACTTTTCAAAAGAAGACATACATGTGGCCAAGAAGCATGTGAAAAAAAGTTCAATATCACTGATCATTAGAGAAATGCAAATCAAAACCAAAATGAGATACCATCTCACACCAGTCAGAATGGCTATTATGAAAACGTCAAAAAATAACAGATGCTGGTGAGGTTGCAGAGAAAAGAGAACACTTAGATATGCTGTTGGTGGGAGGGTAAATTAGTTCAACTAGTATACTAATTGAACCAATTACTAAATAAAATTAGTTCAATTCATGTATAACTAATTTGTGAAAAGCTGTATGGCAATTCCTCAAAGAGCTAAAAACAGAACTATCATTCAACCCAACAATCCCAATACTGGGTATATACCCAAAGAAATATAAATTGTTCTATCATAATGACACACACATGTGTATGTTCACAATAGCAAAGACATAGAATCAACATAAGTACTCATCAATGGCAGACTGGATTTAAAAAAAAGTGGTACATATACACCATGGACTACTATGCAACCATGAAAAAGAACAAGATCATGTCCTTTGCAGGAACATAGATGGAGCTGGAGGCCATTATCCTTAGTAAACTAATGCAGTAACAAAAAAACAAATATTGCATGTCCTCCCTTATAAGTGGGAGCTAGATAATGATAAAACATGGAGACAAAGAGGAAAACAATAGACACAGGGGCTTACTTGAGGGTAGAGGGTGGGAGAAGGTAGAAGAGCAGAAAAAATAATTGTTGGGTACTAGGCTTAGAACCAGGGTGATGAAATAATCTATACAACAAACCTATGAAGTTACCTATATAACAAACCTGCACAGGTATCCCTGAACCTAAAATAAAAGTTTAAAACATAAAAAAAATTAAAAATTTTTAAAAAGAGATGTTAAAAAATACCCAGGACTTGATTAGTAACTGAAAAACTCCCCTAATTTTTGTCCCCAGTTTCAACTTAGGATCAACTAAGAAAGCCAAATATGTGCCCCCAGTTAATCAAATAGGCTACCCCATTTCTAGTTACCCTGCCTACAGCTTCCCCATGCCAACAGCCTCCAATCAAGGTACCCCTAAAGCCTTTCCCTTTTTTCACTAATGAAAAAAATTAATTGAACAGCCATTAGTCGAAGATGGCTCTGGCACCTCGGATTCCTACATAACAAACTGAAACCCAACTCAGTGCAAACAGTAAAACAAAACTTAAGCTTAACGAATCAGAAAACACCAAACTAACCTTGAACTAGGGACTTTCTACTTTAACCAATAAAATATATTTTCTTTGTCTTACTTTCACAAATATCTCATAAAAGTTTCCTCTCTTGCCCCCTTTGGTGGTGCACTGAACCACTTGCAGTCTGGTGCTGCCCAATTCATGAATCATTGAATGCTCAAATAAACTCATTAAAATTTGAATGTGCCTAAGTTTGTGTTTTTATGCTACTATAAATGTTTCCCACCCTTCTGCTTACCTTTGAGTCTCTGCCAAAATGCAGGTGACTACAGCTGACCCCCTTGCTGTAGCAAGCTCAGAATAAATAGCCTTTGCTTCTTCTCATTAGGTGGGTCTCTACTTTTTTCCCCAGTTGACTTGATTTTAAAAATAAGGCAAATAAACCCACTTACTCAACATCCACCCTAGTTCCAGCTTACTCATATGGAGGAAAGGGAGGAAGCAAACCTCAGTTTTGTCTGGGTGGCCTTTTTAATCTTATTCCTTTAGAATAAAAGTCCGCAGTTACCCTTTACCATTTAGCTGAAAGAGAGCAAGCCAGAAGAGGGGCTCCTGGGAGATTCCTGTGACACTAATCTCTAAACCTGAAACCAGAGTGGATCTTGTCACTTCTAACCAAGCTCCTTACCGTGATTCTTCATTCATCTTTTTTGAGTTTACTTTGAAAGACATTTATTTTCACTATAAGGACTCCTGGGCTTATGGAACACCTTAAGTCAGAAGATTCCCGTTAGACAAAAATAAAAAAACAACTCCCAGCAAGCTATCAGTGGACTTGCTAAGCAGTGGCAATCAGAAAAAGAAAAAAAAGAGAGAGAGAGGGAGAGACAGAGAGGAGGAAGAGGAAGAGGGAAGAAAAGAAAAAAGTAAAAGCAGTTCTGAAACTCAGAAGCTAAGGATACCAAATGACTCAGGACAGAGTGCTGTTTTGTCTTGAGGGAAGTGGTCCATTTAAATCAAGTTTTAAAAAACAGGGCAGTGTTAAGTGTTTCTATGGCAACGTAGTGTACAACGTAGTGTATCTACGTTAGAAGCTGTTTGTAAATTAAGAAGCATGGTGTGGGGATTATCAGGAGACTGAGGGCTGCAGGACCCTTCCTCTCATTTCTCCAATGGGGCAAAAGTTGTTCCAAGGTGAACAGTGTGCCTGAGACTCCCGAAGCCCTAGAATAAACCTAGGGCCTCATCCTGGAAGTGCCTTTTAAATACCACAAGTTAGAAGGGAAACACCTAGAATTATTGATTCCTGGACTGGCAGGAGGAGAAGCAAGGCTCCTTTGCTGAAATGAAACGTTAAGATAAATTTGGTTATCAGGCTCTGGCCTAAAATTAGCTTCAGGATAAACCTTCAGAACTGGCTAAGAATTAATTTCATTTTCAGATATGCTTACCCACTCTGATGCCGTTTAATTGAAATCTCCATCTTATTGCTCTTGTCTAGCTAAAATATTGTCTTGAAAGTGAGAGTTCACAGCAGCAAATTTGGATAGATCAAACCAGAGATGACACCTTGAATCTCTAGAGCCACATTCAATGCTCAGAAGATGTAACTGGCACTCTATCCTGTCTAGTATCCTGATTAATTAGAGATCAGCAATAGTAGCCAAGGCAAAACTCTGGAAGTCCTCAAGTGTACAAAGCTGTAGTTTGTACCTATCTGTTAATCGTACGTAAGATGAGCTTGAAAGTTTGGGCTTTAATGTTACAAGTTCCTCTTTATGTCTGAGAATGGGTGGCAAGAAGCTTGAGTTCTACAAGGCAGGGGTAAGCTTAAATTCTGGCTCTATTATTTGTTAATCATGAAACTATGGACAAGTTACTTAACTTCTCTGTGCCTCAGTTTTTTCTTCTGCAAAATGGAGATGATCACTATAGTGGTACCTACCTCACAGATTGTCAGGATCAAAGGAGATAATGCATGTGAAGTACTTAGTGCATAGAGAGTACTCAACAGGCCAGGTGCAGCGGTTCACACCTGTAATCCCAACACTTTGGGAGGCCAAGGCAGGAGGATCACTTGAGGCCAGGAGTTCGAGACCAGCCTGAGCAACATAAAGAGACCCTGTCTTTAAAAAAAA
>NW_012106919.1:670982-717236 GCF_000951045.1 Mandrillus leucophaeus
AAAGAAAGAAAGAAAGAAAGGAAAGAAAAGGGCTCAACAAATCATAGTTATCCGTTGTCTCTTTTTGCCCTACCCCCATTACTCCTATGAGAATGAAACACCAGGGGAAATGAATAGGATTCTTTCTCTCACAATAGATGAATGGTTCATAAAGTTGACAAATACTCTGATGAACCCAGGAATAAGGATCAGGGTGTTCTGGGGCTAAGAGTAAGAAGGTGTGTATGCCACCACATGGCTCCAGGTAGCAAGCAGGCTGAGTGCCAAAGACAGCCAGCTGGGTATTTAAGCTCCAAGTTACCCCAGCAAAGAGCTACATGAGAGTTAGCTATTATCTTTTATTTACTCAAAAACATCCACAGGTGAATTCAGCAGTTTAAGTCCCCCTTAAACTCAGTTCATTCCTTCTGTTCCCAACATCTCCTAGGCATCCTCCGAGAGCAGGTTCTCTGCTCAATTCCACAATGACATGGAACTGAGTCACCACCACACACATGTTCAGCCCAACTAGAGCCTTTGGTCAGTAAATCAACTAGGCACCCTTCAGGCTCCATGACTTATTCTTCTATTTGGGAAGGAGGAAAACAGACAATAGTATCAATAATACGTTGTCCTCAAGTCAGGCCTCCAAAACATTGAATACAGAAGAAGGCCAAGAGAAAAATGAAGTGGAGGAAGAGTAGTGGAGTGGGGGAGATAAAACTGGGGAACACCAGAGATGCTCCCACCTCGGTGGAAGTAATCAAGGATGTAAAAATCCCTTGGCCCAGGCATACAGGCCCTCAAGTGTTTGTTGATGGTGAATCTGAAGGTCAATGAGACAGAGAGTCATCTCTGATGGATAACTACTCAGAATTCTTCTCAATGCTTGTGTCCAAAGAATCAGAGGGATGGCAGACCACACAGCCTTTGAGGATGAAAAGGTAGGTTTCCTTGAACTTCTTTATTTTATAGGCGTAGACGATAGGGTTCATCATGGAATTGGCATGGGACAGCAGGATGCCCATGTACAGCAGAAGCTGTGGTACCTCACCATTAAAGTAGATGATGCAGTTGATGATGGATAAAGGCAGCCATGACAGAGCAAACAAGAAAAGAACCAGAAACAAGGACTTAGCTGTCTTGAACTCCCGTCCATAAAATGCACCTGTCTCTTTGGAGTTAGAGAAGTTCTGACTGAGTTTGTTCCGGATGATGTAAAAGATGTCAAGATAGATGGCACACATGACTACCAGGGGGATGAAAATCCAGGTGAAGAAGCTGAAGTATACCATGTAGTCCATTTTCATGACAGAAAGGAATTGGCATGAAAGGAAGGTGACATTTCTGTGGTACTCTGAGGTCAGTTTCATGTTCCAGCCAAACATGGGGGTCAGTCCCACCAGGAATGACACCAGCCAGCAAAGGCCCAGGGCCAGCCATATTCTTCTGTGAGTTGTGACCCTCTTGTATCTGTGTGAATGAAGAGAGCCAGTGAGTTCATAACAGGAATTGCTAAAGGGTAAGGGAGATGGAGCTGGTAAAGGAGAGAGAGAGAGGTGAGATAAGGCATATACTCTCTTAATTCTCCAATCTTCTGCTAAGGGAGGGCAGCGTTGGTATTCTATGGTGATTTCAGCTAAACTTCACTGGATATGAAGACAAGATGAGCAGACAACGATTGGAGAAAAATCCAGGAAACATCTATGGGGACTTTTCTAAAGAAGAACACTCTTGAATGGATAAGGAAGATGTTGCCTAGAGTCAAGTGCTTACGTGCCCCACTCAGGGCTCCACTTTCTGAGAGCTATACAACAGTTACCTATCTTTTTCTTTCTTTTTTTTCTTTTTTTTAACTCAAAAACATCCACAGGTGAATTCAGCAGTTTAAGTCCCCCTTAAACTCAGTTTACTCCTTTTGTTCTCAATAAGGTGTAAGCCCAAGAATTATTCGATTCCTGGGAGCTAAGATTCATCTAAGTCTCCGAGGATTGTCTGCCTGGTGAGAAATGATATTCTCAAAGCAAGCTTGCCTGCTGCTCTTGGCACTGTTCTGTTTGGCTGTTGTGCAGATTCTCATAAATTATACTATGCCTCCCCAACACTTCCCCTCTACCTGTGCCTGCTCCTGCTTCTCTATCTGCATGGGCATCCATACTTGGTATTTGAGTTAAATGAATCAATGAAGTTACAAAATTGTGTTGAAGTGTTTCAGAGACCTGAAAAGACTCATCCAGTAAGAGTCCTCATTTCTCCTTAAACTGTCCTTCCGGACAACAGCCTGTACAGACCACAAAAAGGAAACAAATATAGTTAAGTATCAGTAGATTTTTATCTCAATTACATCTCACAACAAACAGGAGATATTTTATTATAACCTCCATTTTATTGATGGCAATTGTGAAAATAATAGTAATGACAGCCACCATTTATTGAGCACAGACTGTGTGACTGGTATGTTTCTAAGAGCTTTACATATGTTAACGCATACCATCTTATGAGGATACTGCAATTATCCCCATGTTATAGATTAAAAGTGAAACACAAACAAGTAACTTTTACAAGTTGGAAGTGGTGGGGCTAAAACTAAAAAAAGGTAAGTCTGAGTTCCGAGCATCGTCACCACCGTGATACAGAGTGGAAACCAAAGGAGACAGAGTTAAACAACTTGTTCAAGATCAGGTCTCACATCTGGGATTTGAACCCAGACTGTCTACATCTAAAGCTTGTTTGTAGCTCCCTCACTCTGCTCTTTCCTCCAGAGAAGTGAAGAGAAACATGAGACCAATGCAATTTGGGTTGCCCAGGGAAGTAGATTTCTCCATTTGGCAGTCCGTTCTCTTCATATAGTCACATGTAATGAAAAATATTTTTAGGAAAAAAGCTCTCACATCTCAGGAGGAGAAGGAGGAAAATATATATATATATATACACACACACACACACACACAGGATACATATATTTAATATAATAAATATATATATAGGAATATATATATATATATATTCCAAGAATCCCTTTCTCAACATTGAAGTGGGCACAGAATAGGAAGCTAAGATAAAATAATAACCTACATTTGCAAAACAATAGAACCATCGGTTTATCTCTTATTCTTATCTGCCTGCTTCTCCTAAAATAATACGTCTTATCTTAGTAGGCTTTTATCATTTCTAAAACTGAAGAGAATTTTTTACTAATTAAAGATGCATCAAGATTTCATCATTTCTAGCCAAGGATTAGTAATTATAGCTGGAGGGATTGAGCACCCACCCCTATCAGTGGGGAGAGGACTGGAGCATTCCTCTGATTCTAGCTCCTGAATCCCAGCTCATTGTTGCTAACCCCCTCACAGACCATATAACAAAAAAACACTTACTGCCCTCTTTCAACATCAAGGGCCAATTTGGATTCATTTTTTACTCAAAAAGTCTGGGCTCTGGGCTTTGTAGTCTCATTTCCCAGGTGCCTAATTGCTGCCCACCCCACCCTGCAGGCTACCTGACGGTAAGCTTGACCCGCAAGTATCGGTCCACAGCGATGGCCAGCAAGGACATGATGGAGGCGTGGGTAAAGATCAGCAGTAGGCAGGCCATAAAAAGGCAGCTGTAGAAGTGGATTGTGATGCCCAGACTGACGACAACGGCCAAAGGCATGACCAGCACCCCAACAGCAATGTCAGCCAGGGCTAGAGAGACAATGAAATAGAAGGTGGTGGTCTGCAGGCTGGGGTTCAGCTTGACCACCCAGACAACCAGCACGTTGCCCACTATGGCGCAGAGTCCAATGAAAATCTCCATGGTGATGTAGGTAACATCGGTCAATGACGGAGCAGTGCTGTTGTTGGGCATCTTGCCTTCCCAGGGGAACCTCCACAGGGACAGGTGAGCCAGCAAGATCCGTCTGTAGGGCCAGTGGGCCTAGCTCTCGCCAGACGTCTTCCCAGAGGTCCATGTGCAGTGACAGTCTAAAATTCCCAACTCGCTCATTCCTACTCTTTTCTGGTGGGGTGATCTCTTAGAAGGGCTCATCACAGGTGGATCACTTCCAGCCCCTTTACGCGCGGCACATCCTCAGGTTCCCAGAACCCTGGAGGACAGTTCTATATGGACTGAATCTGAAAGTGCTGCTGCTCTTAGTTCCCCAAACCGATGCCCTCAAGGCCTCTGCCTGCAGCTTTTTGGCTTTCTGAGTTCCATCGAGATAAGCAACCCTCTTCAGGCTTGTTTCAGGAAGTGAGATGGGCCAAGAGGAAGTACAGAGCCAGGAACTCTCAGTAGAAAGATGGAAAGAGCAGAGAAGGAGTCACGAGTGGCACAGAGAAGGCTCAAAGCAAGATTGGGTGCCAGAATTCATTCATTCAGGGACCAGATGACAGTGCAGAATCAGGTGGGAGAGGAGCTGGAAGCACTGACTATGCAATCTTTCTGCCAGCTTAGCAAAAAGATCTCATGACAAGCAGGCAAAGGGGAGAAGAGGAACAAAAGGGACTTTAGTGGCAGCCTCCTAACCTTAGCCAGAACTATTCCTGCTAAGTTCTTGCTTCATTGAGCACAGCCGATACCCAGCCTTTGCAGCAAGGATCCTTGATCAAAGGGATAAGCAAAGATTCCCTGGTCAGAAGGGCAAAAATCTCAGCACCTCTGCAAAGCATCACACCTGCTTAGCCTCCACCTCTGTTTCTCAGCTCACACCCCAGCAAAATCACACTGGCCCTGACACTGGCAGCCGGCCAATGTCCAACCTATGTGAGGAACGACAGAAGAGCAGAATGACCAGACATACAGAAGGAAGGGAAAAGAACGTATGCAACAGAATCAAATGGCGTGTGCTCCTGCCCACACTCCCCAAGCCTCAGCCCCATCCCCGCAGAAACAGGCAACTGCCTGGGAATCAGCCCCCTCTCCCTGAAGCTGCTTACCTAGTCACCAACTTCTGGGAACGAGACACTTGCACACCATTGTTATTTGGGGAGTCCATCTGGTTCAGATGCTTCTCAGCACCACCCAAAAGGATTATTTTAACCAGGCATGTTAGAGAGGCAACAAGAAGGAACACTTGGACCGAAGCCCACACAGTAGCTTGAGAGCTTTATTATTTTTACCTTAAGCATCTAAATATGTACAGCCCAAAACAAAATTCAGCAGTAACAACAATAGTGTTCTGGTGTTTACTAACAAACACTTCGGAGTGGGGCAGAAGGGAGAGGCCTCTGCCTGGGGCCCATCAGGGTCCTCTTGTTAGTTCCTCTGCTTTGGCATCATTCATTGATTCCAATCCCTACCACCACCGCTGTATCCCAATTTGATCCAAGTCTTACCAAATCCCATATTCATCCCTGCCAGACTTGTCATTTCTCCTGGAGCAAACTCCCCAGACATTAAAAAGGGGCAGTCCTCTCCAACTGAATTTCCATCATTCTAGTATATTCCAACATCAGTTCTGCCCACATCCCTGCACTGCTGGAACTTGAAAAGCTTCATCAGCCTCCAATGCGTCCTCTCACAAATGTTTCTACTGTAATTGCTTTCTTTATCTGTGCTTCAGAGAAGGAAGTTACTGAGAGAAATTTCTAAGAGGCTGCATGCTACCAAAAAAAAAACAACAAAAAACAAAAAAAAAACCCAAAAACCTTTCTCACTATATAGCACTCTTTGAACCTTGGTTAAACACTGCAAAAAACCCTCCCTCCCCTACTCCAGTATATAGGTGAGTTCTTTTGTAATCAGTCCATCTCAGCTGGGTCAGAGAAACCAAGGAAAGGGGTTTGTGTCCAAACCCAGCATGCTGTACGCAAGATAACACATGAAAGAATAACCCACTAGAGAGAAGAAAGGCAGGAGACACACTTAGGGTCACCAACCTAGCCACCTCTGCCCACCTGGGAATTCTACCCTCAGGATTCTCTGCACATACCATGGGGGGTTTCTTTTCTGTGAACAAGGGAAGCCCTTCCTTCATGTTCTCTGAATAGACAAGGTCCATCACTGCTGGGGTTGGGGTTGGGGGTGATTTGAGAACAGAGAGGAAGGACTTTCACAGTCACTTAACATTTTGACCTGGAACCCGGCCCTAGATTGAAAACCAAAAGGCAATCTGGGAAAGGGGACAGAGAGGCTGGGGCAGAAGACCACCTCATTTGCCCATTCCTACCGCTGCACCCACAGCCCATGGCGCGCAGCCATTCTTGGTCATGCACCTCATCATATCTCAAGTAGGAGATGCTGCAGCCTCCTACTCCGCGCCTCAGGCAACCAGAGGAACCATGCCAGAGCTCAACACCCAGGATGACCCCTGCCGCTTCCAAACCATTTAGTCTGTGCATTGCCTCAGGATCAAGTCCAGACTCTTTAGAGTGGCTTACACCCTTCTGATGGGTCTCCCGGTCTCTGCAGTCTCCTGACACCTGGGTCCGCTATGCTGAGCAATTCGTGGCTCAGAGTCATTCTCTTTCACTTCCTCTCCGCTGTGCACACACTCTTTGCCCGGTTTGCAGGGCCCTTCTGCCCCAAGTCCGCCTAGAAAACAAATACTTTTCCTCCAAGACTGTTCCCCAACAGGACCTTGAAGAAAACTTCCCAGTCTTCACTTCTCCTCCGGGACGGCACTGTGCTGGGTGTATATGACTTCCCCACTTAGCCTGTGAGTTCCTGGAGGGCAGGGACCACCACTTTCCATTGCTGCATTTCTCGCCCCTACTATGATGCCTGGCAGATCACAGGTGCTCAGTACATTTTTCATGAATGAATAGGAAAGCACTTCAGTGAATCAGGTTGCATAAACTAGGCATTGGGTATATAAGGAAACAATAAATCAGCGAGGACTCTTAAGTGCTCTCCATCATACCAACTACTCAGTGTTAAGCAGCTTACATTCACAGACTCATTCAATGCTCTCGAATGAAATAGATACTACCATTATGCTGAGCAACTTGAGGCTCAGCGGGGTTAAATAACTTGCCCAAAGTTGTAAGCTAGGCAGTGGCAAAGCCAGCATTCAGACCTAGGCTTCTGCTTCAGAGCCCAGGTTCTGAATGGCAGCCCTCAGTAAGTAAATGAGCAAATAAACTACACAAACCTTTCAAAAGTACAAGGAGTCCCTGGGTTTGATGTTGCCATGCTATCAAAATCAGTAGAGATCAGTATTCTCAGATCTAAAAAAGAAAGCAGCCACCAAGACTATGGGCACAAAGCGCAAGTATAACGTAGATCTGGCAACTGCTCTGAGCTAGGAAGAGATGGCAGGACCAGATGACTGCATGAGCAGACCGCTGGTAAGGCTGGGGCCCCAAGGTGAGCTCTGGGCCAGAAAGGAAAACATTTTTATTGGCTCAAGGTGCAATTTTTTCTATTAAAAAAAAAACAACATATATATGTTAACTGTGGTTAACTGTGGTTCAGGAGAATTTCCCACCTAAAAGAAAGGCCATGGCTGTTTTCAATTCTGCTAGAAGAGGCTGGGTGTGGTGGCTCAGCCTGTAACCTTAGCACTGTGGGAGGCTGAGATGAGAGGATTGCTTGAGGCCAGGAGCTCAAGACCAACCTGGCCAATGTAGTGAGACCCCATCTCTATTTTTTTTTAATTAAAAATAAATTTTAAAATTCTACTAAAAGAACCTGAACTCCATCAGGGAAGCAAAGATCTAGGAGAAACCATTGGCTTAAATCACAGGAAGAGTGACTGGAGGGGAAAGGCCTCACCTGTCGTAAGCCCTGGCCTGGGGCCCACTTGGGTCTGATGCAACTGGGCACAGCTCAACCACAAGGCTGCAACCTTGCCCTTGGGGTTCCGCTTAACAATCTGAGAGGCTGGCAAGAGAGATGATTCATCTGATCCTTTGCAGCTTCTCAGAAAAGCCTAGAAAACCCCAGCTGCCAGCCTACGAAAACAGCAAGATGCAGTGCTAGCAGGAGCCCAGGGAAAAGGCCTCTGGAGCCCTAGAGCTGGTCCCCGGGCAGCTGAGACCGGATGTCAGGCAGGCGAAAGGTGGGGCTTCTGCCCAAGGCTCTCTCCCACCCCACGGCGGCCTGCAGAGTTGCGCAAAATTAGCTTGCTCACTTCCTCTTGGCCCCATCACCACTTCCCTAAAGCTTTATATTTTTATAGAGCTTCATGTTTGCTAGCCGACAGCAGAGGCTTAGAAAAGACAAGTGTTCAGGGTCAGCCCCAAAGGTGCGGCTCCCTAGGCCCCTCCTCCACCACTCTTCCGGGTCTGCCACTCCATCAAGCCCCAGGGGTCAGGCCGGGCTTTCCCGCGCCCAGGGGTTGGTCTGGAGCCGCTCTCCACAGGGGCCTTCTAACCAGGGCCCAGCCACTGAGGCCAATCCAAGGAGCCCAAGACTCACAGGCTGTAGTCTGAGTACCTGGAATTTCACTCCGTGCCAGTGTTGGTGGGAGGGAGGGTGAGGCCTGGAAAGGGAGGTCAAGGTTCCTTCACTTTGAGCAACAGGAAATCCTGCCCAACGACGGGGAAATGCTGTGGGCGCTCAGCCTCACCCACCAGACCCCCCACCCACACCGAGTGTGTCAGGAGGTCTCCAGGCCCTGCCGGGAAGAGAAGGATTCAGCTAACTGAATTCAAGGCACTCAGAAAGTGAGGAAGCGTTTCAACTGCCGGAGTCTTAGCACGGTAGCATCAGCTTCAAGCGTCTGAAAGAATGACTCCTGCGTCCCAGCTGAGGCGCTATGCTCAACGGTGGCCACCAGAGGGCAGCACGTTCCTGCTGTCATTCGGGACCCAGGCTGCTGCTGAGAAAGAGAACGGGAAGAACTTGAAATGCTCCTTTGAAACTGCTTAACCAGCAACCTCAGATGGTGCAGAAAATGAAAGAAGTGAGAATTAAGGGAAGGCAAAGGGGACAAGAATAGGTAGCCAACTGCCTAAAGTCAATCCAATCCCATAGAATATTCCTGGGCAGTACCAAATTCAGTCCTGCTGACTCCGGAAGGTTGAGAAGCAGCTTTGCCTTTCAAACCTGTGACTGTTCCAATAAACACAGTATTTGTGTTTTGCTTTGTCATGTGCAAAGCTCCTCACGCAGTAAACTTTACTGAATTAACTCAACAACCCCACAAGACAGGTATCACCAATCTCATCTCACAGAGGAGGAAACTGAGGCGGAGGAATGAGTGATCTGCTCAGGATCATACACCGCCGGGCATGGTGGCTCATGCCTGTAATCTCAGCACTTTGGGAGGCCGAGGCGGGCACATCACGAGATCAGGCGTTCTAGACCAGCGTGGCCAACATGGTGAAACCCTGTCTCTATTAAAAATACAAAAATTAGGTGGTGTGCGCCTGTAATCCCAGCTACTCAGGAGGCTGAGGCAGGAGAATCGCTTGAACCCGGGAGGCAGAGGTTGCAGTGAGCTGAGATCACACCACTGCGCTTCAGCCTGGGCAAGAGAGCAAGACTCCCTCTCAAACAAACAAACAAGAAAACAAAAGCAGCACCAGGATGGGAGCCCAGCTCCTGGTCTCCTTGCTTAAGATGAGAATGGAGAAGACCAGGAGGGATTTGCCAGTAAGGGGTTGCAGTGGGATTTTTAGCCACATACGTCATTGATCCTTCCCTTGGCACCTGTCAACCTCTGACCTATCCTTCCCCTCCTGTAAGTGCAGGTCGCACTGGTCAATTTTCCCAGCTTTTGCTGGAGAGCGTCCAAGAATTTTAGAAATGCCCTCATGTCTCTTGGCCACCCAGCCTTCTCTTTGTCACAGCCCTCGGCTTCTGGGTGCTCAGGCCCGGTGTCCCCACCCCTGTCAGGGGTTATTCACTGTGGTAGGGCCTCATCCCTTTATTTCACCCAGGAAGACTTTGGATCCTGATGTTGATTCTCATGCCCTTTATCTAAACACCGGGAGGTGTAGGAATGAGTTCTGGATATATCAACTATTGATCCCGAATGTTTACAGCAGGGCAATGTCCTGGTCTCCTTCTTTTAACATGCTACCTATCAAATGGGACAAAACTTCTCAGAGAATTGCATGCAAACCCTACCGCCACAGTGAGAGATAAGCAATCTCCTGATTTTGATGACATGTGTCTTCCCCTCCTACTGCACAAGGTCCTTTCATAATTATTACTGTAAGAGCTGCCATTGATAAAATGCCAATTCACATGTGCCAGGCACTTCACCAGGTGTTTTGCACACATCACTCACAATTCTATATCAATCCTGCCGGCAAGTATTATTAGATCCGTTTCACAGATAGAAAACTAAGGATAGGAGACAATTGACTCACTCTGGGCAGCACAGCAGCAAATGGCAGAGCTAGGGCCTGAACCCAAGTCTATCTTGGCTGCAAAGCTCTGACTCTTTCAATGAGCCACACAAAAACAGTCCAATATCAATTATGCCAAAATCCAAATTGCCATTTTGGGCAGACATTCTTCAGTATCCTAATGGGTAAGACTTGCTTCCTAGGCTGGGCCAGCTATCGAAGGCTGTGCATTCTATGTCAATTGTCTACTCTCCAGCTCTTGTCAAAGCTCAGCCAAGAGTTTTATTCCAGGCCCATGGAGAGCAGCCAGCAGGCCCTTCCTCTACACTCCCTACCCGCAACTCCTGCGTCTACTCCCTGATCAGACAACAACATTGCAAAACCGTTTTACTTTAGTTCCCTGCTGAAATGCCTTCCCAGATGACCTTCGTTCCTCTGCTTTTTATGAAAGGTTAATATAAAAAAACTGTCCTATGAAGTAAGTCTCGGCATTTCATCATGAGCGAAGATACTATCTGTTGCTATGTCTCTTACATAAAATTTCATAGGGTAAATTTCTCTGAGGAGCTTTAGTCCTAGAAAAGAGGTCGTTTTTCTTAATAAATTAGACTGCCTTGTTCATCTGGTTAGTGGCAGAGCTTTGTCTCATTCATTTGTGTGTGAGCAGCCGGGAGTGTCAGAGCCGATGTTCAGTCTCAGTAATCACACTTGGCTTAGATTTTCTAGGATGTCTGCGTGCCCCAAATCATTCCTCGGCTACCGGTGTTTTAGTAATTCTGTCAGGCCCTGTTTTCATGAGGAGCTGCACGTCGTTTCTGGCAGTATGCAAGGTATAAGAAATAACTCCATAGATCTCACGTTAGAAGGAGTACGCATTTGTTTCCAGGCATATTGCAGGTTGATCGGTCCAGTCTGTCATGCAGGGATAATTGTCAGTACTCCCATGATTTGGGGGTGAGGATTTTTTTCTCCCACAAGTGGCCCAAATAACATTTTAGATTATCAATTTTGGCAAAAGAGAAAAAAAACTGATGAGACTAAAAATGTCCCCTCATTTGAAGTGAGTCTTTTAATACAGCACTCACAGGCACCCACATCCGGCAATATTTAGGAAATGCTTCCTTAGGAATGGCGCTGGGTAAAACATAATGCTATGATTCCCCCAGGAAGAATGTATTTTTATTGATGTGAGCCCCACCTATTTCCACAAAGGACTAAAGTTACTGTCAAGCTGAGTCGATGGCTTCTTCCTCTGCACTCCCACATCAGCTTACACATTCCTCTCTTGGAGCACTTACTACACAATTCTGTAGTTATTTATTTACATGACTGCTTCTCCCACTAGCTGGCAAACTCCTTAAATGAAGAAATGATGCCTTATTCATTTCGTATCTTCCTCCCACTCCCCTTCGCCCCAAAGCATGAAAATCCTAAAATACACCTGACACATAAGAAACCTGCAATAAATTCCAGTTGAATGTATTATGTATTATTCTCAGGTCTGTCTTCTCCTTACCTGTAAGAATGCTGGCTATACCTCTCTATGTCCAATGAGGAATCAGAAGGGATATTTAGAAGACCTCTCCCTAAACAAAAAGTAGATTTTTGCGTCTTCTAACTTCAGTCACAAACCAGTACAGATAGAAAACACCACGTGACCTATTTGGGTCTAGTTAAAGGAACCCTCAGAGAGAATGTCTAACATTTACATTACAGTTGCTATTTCAGCATTTTTACCTATAACAGTCCATTTCATTCCTTCATCTCTGTGATCTATCTCAAATGGTGCCCTTTACACACACACACACACACACACACACACACACACACATGCTCTCTCCATCCTCTCTGTGTATTTCCTATGCCGCACCTTCCACAGTCAGAGCTCGTTTGTTCATTTACTTGTCTTTGGTTTGTCCCCTTACTTGTCTTGTTCACACTTCTATCTGCCAGACCTGGAACCACCTCTGGCCCTAGTTATCAGCTTAGTCTGACACATTACTCCTGATCACTGACCACTGATTTTGCCCCAAATCACTGTGTTCATGATGGTGTTTTTAGGGCGCAACACATTTGGAGTGAGATGGAACACCAGAGGGGATGGAGGCCCAGAATGGCCAGTTCAAGGTCAAAACTGGAAAAGCAGCCCGCTTTCTTTGCTAGCAAGCCCCCTTCACTGGCTCCTTTGTCACTCTGTCCCCATTTTCTGAAACCTGGGCCAAAGAGCTTAGGGCCCTCCAATCAAGCACACAGCTGACCCTTCCTTCTTCATCACTGCACTTGCCTTTTGCCAGTTGGCCTGTCAACCCATGCTAATGGGTAGAACAGTGGGTGCTAATCAGTTACATTACCCACGTCAGCAGTGCCGTTCAGGCCCTCTCAAGCTGCGCCTAATGGATGTTCAGCTGCAGTGAGACACAGCCACCTGTGTGCCCAGCATAGCACGTACTCTAGTGCCTCCTCACTGGGCATCAGGCCTGCCCCACTCCACTCAACCCAACGTGCTCCAGAGGAGAAATCACTGTCAGGCTTCAGGCATGTGTTTCTGAATATGTTGCGTCTCTCTTATTTTGAACTCTGTTTCTAAATGGATGACTTGGCCAAACTGCTGAATCTCTGTGTCTTCATTTCCCCCTTTGATAAATAAGATACTTCTCTGTGGACTGGATGAAGTAACTCAGGCACGGCAGTTGGCACAGCACTCGGTCCCCAGCACCACCATCTCGGGCAGCTACCAGAAATGCGAGTACTACAGCTGGGTAGGGTCGGGGGCTGATGTTTCACTATCAGAGCCACTCCAGTGCCCAACCCGTGCTCCACTTCCACTTACAAGGTGCTTGGTGGAGGTTGAATTAAAGGAAAGTCATTCCACATCCACCACCCTGTGGGCTACTGAACTGTGAGATACAGACTTGTTGGGAAGCTACAAGGATGTGTTCCATAGACCCTGTCTTTCTGCAGGGCTGATTGTCTCAGTCTTTCTCTGGAGGTGCTCTATCCCTGTCCCAACTGCCCCAATGCTACCTCCAGCTTTAGAAATAGGAAGTATCCAAAAGAGACTGTGGGAGGCGGTACCATTTTCCTCTCCTTTCTCCATCCTTGCCAGGAAGCAGTGATTTGTCAGCATAAGCAGGCCTGCTGGGTGGACTTTGTGAACCCCGGGGAAAGGCTGCCCCAGGTCTGACAGTTCACAGCTTCCAGACACATAGTTTTCCAGGTCACCAGTCCCCAAGAGCCACCCAGGCTCCCTCAGATGCTGCAGGTGAAGCCCTCTAAGAGCCAGATATCAAGAACTAGAGTATTCAGAGCAATAGTCACAGTTTCTGTTTCTTGAGTGTCACTCATTTTAGAAGGCCTGGCGGATCACTCAGCACTACTCACTACAATAAAGGGGCCACCTCCTGCGCAGGGTGTGAGGGTTGCTGAATAACAGCAACAAGGGGGGATATTACAGCCAACTCCAGCCACAACGACTATACATGGGCAAACACGGAGGCACATGAGGCCAGTAATTTAATTTGCATTACATTTATTTGTATTTTCTCTTGACCTGAAATACAAAACATCCTCTAATCTTTCATTAACCCTGGAATCATTTCTGCTTTCAAAGAAGTAAAGAAATAGAATTTATTCTAGTTGAGAGTTTAGCCTCAGGGCTGGGCAGGGGAGCCAGGCTCTCTAGTCTCTCCTAGGCCTCCAAGATAAAATCTCATTCTGTTCTTGTCCCTCTAAGATAAGTCAACAGGCCTGCTCATTCCCAGAGGAAAGTTCGACACTGCTTCAGTGACCATGACTTCAGCAGGGCCAACAGAACTCTAGGTCACTGCAGATGGTCCAGCCTATGCCCCCTCCCTCCCTCTACTCCACCCACGCCTAGTGCCCATGACTAGGGCTTTTTGTGTTATCTCGGAGTTGGCACCCTCTCCATTTCCTCCCAATAATGCTAGCTGTTGTTTCTGAGCAAATGGAACAAATGACCAACGTGAACTCCATGCTGTCTGCAAACTGGAAACATCTGCAGGGAGGCAGGGCAGCCCCTAGTTGGGGTGGGGTTGCACAGGAGCTGGTGGGAGGGGCTGTGGGAAGAAGGTCCAAGAATCTCAGGGAGGAGGGCAAAGGGTGAAGCCTCAACAGAAAACCACACATAGGCCGGGCACGGCGGCTCACGCCTGTAATCCCAGCACTTTGGGAGGCCGAGGCGGGTGGATCACAGGAGATCTAGACCATCCTGGCTAACATGGTGAAACCCCCTCTCTACTAAAAATACAAAAAATTAGCCAAGTGTGGTGGTGGGCACCTGTAGTCCCAGCTACTCGGGAGGCTAAGGCAGGAGAATGGCATGAACCTGGGGGACAGAGGTTGCAGTGAGCCAAGATTGTGTCACTGCAGTCCAGTCTGGGCGACAGAGCAAGACTCCGTCTCAAAAAAAAAAAAAAAGAAAAAAAGAAAACCGCACATAGGCACACAGGCCTCACAACCCGTCCCTTCTTTCACTCTCCAAACATTCACTCTTTGCAGTGTCTTGACCAAGTGAAGGGAGGATGCACATATCCTTTTATAAATATCATTTAAAATGTTAAACTCTTGTGTGGTAAAGCCAAAATGGCTCTTAGAAAACAATAGGTACAACTCGCCATTTCAGAGATGACGACAAAGGCCCAAAAAGGGAGTAGATGTAGTAGCTACAAGTAAAGTCTGGGATGTGCGGCAGCTCACACCTGTGATCCCAGTGGTCTGGAAGGCCGAGACAGGTGGATTGCTTGAGCCCAGAAGTTCAAGACCAGCATGAGCAACATAGCAAGGCCCCGTCTCTACAAAAACATTCAGAAAAAAATTAGTTCGGCATAGTGTAAAAAAATTATAGACCTGCACCTCTAGTCCCAGCTACTTGGGACTTGGGAGGTCAGGGAGGTCAAGCCTGGGAGGTTGAGGCTGCAGTGAGCCAGGATCACACCATCACTGCACTCCAGCCTGGGTGACAGGGTGAGACTTTGTCTTTAAAAAAAAAAAAGCAGCAGCAAAGTCTGAACCATACTGAGAGCCACCATCACCCCACTGCTAGTATATCAGTGTGCGTGCAGTGTGGGAACCCTCACACACACACGCACAGACACATCGTACCATGCTGCCTCCCTTAAAGTCATAGTAAAAAGAGTCACGCCTCCCTTAAAGCCAAGAGCCACGCTCAGACTTCCCCATGTAGTAACACAGTAACGGTAACACTCCAGGGCTGTCTCTGGGCCTGGACCACACTAGCACATCCTCTAATCTTTCATTAACCTTGGAATACTCTGTCAGAGGCTCTCCCTTGATCCTTGGCATAGCCCTGTAATAGAACCTGTCATTTTCATCACCTTTTCTTTTCACAGGTAAAGATATTGACATTGAGCCAGGTCAAGCAACTTGCCCAAGTTTGCACTGCTAGCAAAGGGCAGAGCCCATCTTGACCTCAGGCAGTCCCACGCCCAGTCGCCTGTGTTACACTGCCTGGAGCCCCTCATTGAATCCAATTGCAACCTTGAGAAGTGGGATTGGCTCATTTCTGCAGATAGAAAACAGAGGCTGACAGTTCAGAATCCTGAATTCAACAGAAAGACAGCCCTTGGTCAGCTCTTCCACTGCCGAGGGAATCTCTAGAGTGAGACCTAGTTCTTGACCCAGACTAACCTGGAAGTGATTTTCTGAGCATCACAGTGGCCGGCAGAGTGGGGAGGATCGACTGGCTCTTCTTGCCTGATTTCACTGGGGTCGCTGAACCAGAACTCCCACCTACTAAAAACTGAGCCTGGTTTCTCCTGTGCCTTGGGGAAGTGCCAGTTCTCTACCCTGAGGCCTGCGGTCCTCAGCCCTGCTTGTGTGAGGAGGGAGTCGCCGCTGAGAGGCTGTTCATGCCCTGGTTGTAGAGGTTGGTAGAGGACAGGGGCGTCGTGTTCCCCAATGGGAGTTGGGGACGCTGCCAGTCCCCTTTCAGCAGATGACAAGGAAGAAGGTTCCTGTAGCAGCCAGCTGCGCCAGAGGCGATGCGCGCCGAGCCTCCTGGCAGCGTCTGGGTTCCGCGGCTGCACGGCCGCTCCCCTGAGCCTGGGAAGGAGGACACAGAGGCGGCCCAGGAGCAGCGCTGAGGGGGCCCTGGCGCCGGGGACTGTGGCCCCGACAACCCCCTAGAAGTCGCAGTGGCGTGGGCTCTTCTACCTTGCTCTACTGCTGCTGGTAGAGGGGGCGGGACTCTCGACCTGATTCATCCGAGACACAATTTGAGGATGCTGGTGCTGCGCGGGCCGGACGCACTCCTCCGGAACTCCGGGAGCCGGGGAGGCCGGAGGGAGGGGTGTTCCCCCGCAGCTCTCAGAGGTCAGCACAGCCCTGGCCCAGCCTGGAGGAACTAACCGCGGCGTTCCTACCGTTTATGTCAGGGAGTGGCCGGGACCTGCAGGTGGGACTGCATGATTCCTGCTGGAGGACTGATCGGAGGCCAGTCCCTGGGAGGCTGGGAGTCCTCTGCACAGCCCTATCATGAGAGCAATTGGGTTTGCCCCCTGCCTGCCAGGACAGCGCCCTCAGCACCCCTGTCTACAAGGCCGCTGTCCAGGGCCGACAGCCCTCACCTCCCAGGGCCTTGCAGGCAGCACCTTGTGCTAAAGTTGGCCTAGGCAGGAAACTGCTCTCAGGGCATTTGAGAGAGGGGAGTGGAAATGTGAGCCAAAAGGAAGTCACAAAGATCAACTTAAAAATAACCCCCTCTAGGTCAGTCAGGAGGAGGAACTTGCAGAAAAGCCAAGTTCTGATGGTGATGGCTCAGGGCGACGTCAGGAAGGCCCAAAAGCAAATCAGCAGAGGCCGGGCTTGGAGCACATCTCATGCTCTTATCAGCCTCAGCAAACCACTGCCAAGACCTCTTCTTCTCCTTAGACTTCCGCCCCAGCCAGCATCTGTTTCCTCGCCTAAATTTAAACAACCAGGTTAGTGAACTCGAGAGAGCATTTCTGCCCAGGGAAGAACAGACCCTCCTACGCCCTCAACAGAACACACAGGACACACAATGACACCAACCGAGGCCTGTGACCTGTTCTTGGCTCCTCCTCAGTTTCTGCTGGGTGAGTGGGACCCAGGGTTTCTGAGAAGGCCTCAGCTCCCATTATTCCAGGCAGAAAGCCACAAAGCTGAAGTCTGAAGAAGACCTCAGCTTGGGAGAGAGTGGGTAGGCCAGATGGCTGGGTTGTGCCAGTATGAGCAGTGTGCGATGCCCTCCAACACGGGATAAGGTGAAGGGGACCCTCGGGAAAGCCAGAAATCCACAAAACAACACTTGTTCCACAGCCCCAGCCCTGAGTGTTGATGTATAAACCTCTTAACACAGCTAGTCTTGGGATAAATCAGACCTTTCGGCTTTTTCCAAGCACCATTCTCACTCTTATCTAAATAGAGCTGTTTGCTTAGGGGAAGGTGACAGCAACTACCTAGAACCTTTCCCTGGTTCTGCTGGCTTCTCAGTCCCAGGCTAATATGGCCCCATCCCACACTCTCTCACTCTCCCTCTCCCTTCCTCCCTCCCGCCCAAGTGCAGGAGTGCAAGCTTATGCTTGCGCATGTGTACAAACACACACACATGCATGCACACACTAGCCTCATGAAAACATTTAGTGCAATGAGGGATGTCTGAGAAACCCTCAATAAAATCTCTCCTGGAGAGACTGAGTCCATAGCCTTTCTCTTAGGCTATCACGCCTCAGACATTTCCAAGAAATGTTCTTTCTAAGTAGCTTTATGCTGCTATAGCAGTACAGGATGACTTCCTTGGATTTACCAGTTGTCAATAGAAAAAAAAAAAAAAAGGCAAGCAAGGATTGCTCCTGTTAATTGCATCCTGCCATCCAGATTGCCTGTCACTCTCTTCTCTACATACCCCAGGCCATTTGTTGCAGCCAGGCTACTAGGGCCAGAGGCTTGGTTTTAAATTTCTCTTCCTTTCCTTACATATAGAAACCTGGTTAAATGTTTCATATTCTGAGAATTTGCCGTGAGTAGAGCATTTCTGAATTTCAGTCCACAAAAAACACACACCAGAATCACATTAGGATTCAAAACCCCAGCCCTGCCACTTAGTGGCTGTGTGAGTTTTGGCAAATCACTTTAATTGTTCTGAGCTTATTTTCACATCTGTGAAGTGAGACTGAAATAGGTTAATAAAAGCCACTTCAAAGAGCTGTGAAGGGGATTCAATGAGATGTTAGTTATAGATACCTGGCCCCTTGCCCAACAACTAACAGTGGGTCCTCAGTGGGTTGATGCACTTTCCTACTGCTGCATGGATGATTTATTTCTGTTTGGTGCGTTCCCCTTCACACTCCACATCAAAAACTTCAGAGCTTCTTATTCAAACCAGTGCTCCTCTCAGCATTAGCCTCATAACGACTCCCCTAGTAATAACAGCAAATACTAGTTGAGTACTTTCTATGCAGACTAGGTTCTTTTGTATGTTAACACATCCCTGTGAGGCGGATATCATGGTGTACCCATTTTATAGATAAGCAGGCTGAGGTTCAGTGACTTACTCAAGAACGCATATGTAGTTCATGGTAGAGCCAGGATCTGGACCCAAGCAGGCTGGCTCCAGAGGAACCACTTTTAACCTTTTTGCTGTACCTGTGCTGTTTGACAGATTGCAGCTACCACTGTTAGGGAGTTTTTCTGAATATAAGACAGACGTGGATGGTCTTCACTTCCCCAGAATCTGGGTTTTAATCAGCCACACTGAATTGATCATTTGACAATGGTAGCTACCATTCATTCAGCATCTACCTATTTTAAGCCAGACACTTTGCATACATTATCTCTAAACCAGGATTTCTCAACCTCAGTCCTATTGACATTTTGGACTGGATAATTCTTTGTTGTGAGGAGCTGAATGTGCACTATAGGATGTTTAGCAGTAACCATGGCTTCTGCCCACTAAATGCCAGTAACATCCCCCACATCCAAGTCATGACAATCGAAAGTGTCTCCAGACATTACCAAACATTCCCTGGGAGAATTTGGAGGATGAGAATCACTCCCAGTTGAGAAACAGTGATCTAAATGAGAAGCCTAAAGTTCAGAGAGGCTAAGCAATTTTCCCAAGGTCATAAGGCTGGCAGGCAGCCGAGATAGAATCTGAAACAAGCTTTGCCTAACACCAAGGTCCAAGTATGATCATTACATCATGCTCTCTCCTAGTTCCTAAATAGGGAAGGTGTGAACTAGATACTGAAATCTATTTGCCCAGAAGCAATAACATTAATGCATTCTGATTCTCCTCTCCTAAAATGGTTCAAATTCTGAACTTACAATCTCTGGCTACTTATCAGAGAATAATCTAGATGTAAGATTTTTCGAGTTAAATCAACTGACCTAGGCCATCCTTCCCCAACTGGAATATTTTTGTCTTTTGTTTGTTTGTTTGTTTGTTTTTTGTTTTGTGAGATGGAGTCTCACTCTGTCGCCCAGGCTGGAGTGCAGTGTCATGATCTGGACTCACCGCAACCTCTGTCTCCCAAGTTCAAGCGATTCTCCTGCCTCAGGCTCCCAAGTAGCTGGGATTACAGGTGCCTGTCACCACGCCCAGCTAATTTTTGTATTTTTAGTAGAGATGAGGTTTCACCATGTTGGCCAGGATGGTCTCGAACTCGCGACCTCAGGTGATCCTCGGCCTCCCAGAGCGGTGAGATTACAGGTGTGAGCCACCGTCCCCAGCCTCAACTAGGAATTTAAGCTCTTGTTTATAATCCTGTGTCCCCTGCGTGTGCTACGAGGCTTGGTTTGAGCATCTAGTCCACTAGTTCTACTGGAACCACTGAGAAGATCATGGTCTTGGGAAATAATGGCAGCACTTTGTGTTTCTTATCTTCAGTCATTGTTTAAAAAGAGCTGAGGGCAGAATCACAACTCAAATTTCTGCCTGAGTTTCATTTCCTTTTGGTTCCAGATTAATTTATTAAAATCTTTATGAACACAAAATGGACTGAATTTGCAAATGACCCCACAGCCCGTGACATGGAGAGATGTGTAATTAAAGACAGACCACCAGGCACATAATTATCAAGTTGCATACAGGAAGACTCATTCATAGCAGAGTTGAAACTAACCCAAGTCCAGGTTTCATTTTTTTTGTTCTCTCTTTCCCTCTTCTAGCTTAATGTCTTTCTCTCTCTCTCTCTTTTTTTTTTTTTTTTTTTTTGAGATGCAGTCTTGCTCTGTCACCCAGGCTGGAATGCAGTGGCACGATCTCGGCTCACTGCAAGCTCCACCTCCCAGGTTGGAGTGATTGTCCTCCCTCAGCTTCCTGAGTAGCTGGGATTATAGGCACCTGCCTCCACACCCAGCTAACTTTTGTATTTTTAATAGAGTTTGGGTTTCACCATATCGTCCAGCCTGGTCTCGAACTCCTGACCTCAGGTGACCCACCCGCCTCGCCCTTGCAAAGTGCTGGGATTACAGGCATGAGCCACCACACCTGGCCGCCTTTTTCTCTTCTTTGCTGAGCCATGTTGTACACAGACCCGGTTAACCACTGTTAATGTACTGTACGTTAGCAAACAGAACAAACAGGAACCTCTTTCCATATCGTCTTCAATGCACAGGCAAAAACAACAACTAATGGTAAATTCTTCAGGAAACTAAATAGGTTGTCATAAAGAGTGGGTTCACTGCCAGAGCCAGCTTGCTTTATTTTATGGAGGAAACGATAGTTAATAGCAGCTGCTACCCATGTTAGTGAAGTCCAAAGGCCTTGGCAACCTTAGTACATGTGCAGTCAGGTAGCTGCCATCTCAGTGTTCCCCAAAAGCTCCACATGTGTTCCTCCTGACTACAGTCATCACAGAAAAGTTTTTATTACAAGATCACAGAATCAACAATCTCCCCAACAAGATAATAAGATGATGATGGCAAAAGGGTGAGAGTAAATCTCAGTCTCCGATGCAGGAAACTGGAAGATTAGTACTTTTACTTTAAGGCTGTATAATTTCTTAACCAGGTGAATAGAAGGGGAGATGAAATTTAGTAGTAAAGACAGAAACTGTCTCAGAGGGGCTTGTCAATGTAACTAAGAGACTGTTTTGGGTGGAAGCCATTCATTTTTCAAATATATCTGAAGCCAGTGTTTTTCTTTTTTTTTTTTTTTTATTTGAGACAGAGTCTCGCTCGTGGCCCAGGCTGGAGTGCAGTGGCGCAATCTCGGCTCACTGCAAGCTCCGCCTCCCGGGCTCACGCCATTCTCCTGCCTCAGCCTCCCAAGTACCTGGGACTACAGGCGCCCGCCACCTCGCCCGGCTAGTTTTTTGTAGTTTTTAGTAGAGACGGGGTTTCACAGTATTAGCCAGGATGGTCTCTATCTCCTGAGCTCGTGATCCGCCCGTCTTGGCCTCCCAAAGTGCTGGGATTACAGGCTTGAGCCACAGCGCCCGGCCGCCAGTGTTTTTCAAACTACAGGTATCACCTCATTCAGGAATCCTGAAATCAACTTAATGGATCATGACCACGTTGAATTTTCAGTTAAATGGAGTGGAATGGATATGTCAGATTACACTGTACATAGTAATGGTATTTTTGTTTCAGTTATATGTTTGTGTGCTGGTAGGTAGTAATCTGAAATGAATTCTTTTTGTTTTATACCTTTATTGAAGTCTAATTAGCATGCAATAAATTGCATATATTTAAAGTGCACACTTTGACTTATACAAGTTTTGGCACATGTATACACCTATGAAACCATCACCACAGTCAAGATAATAAGCATGGCCATCGCTCCCAAGCCTCCTCATGCCTCTTTGTAATTCCTCCCTCCCACCCCTCCCCACCCTGTCCCCTAACTATTGATCTGCTCTCTGTTATTACAGATTAGTTTGCATTTTCTGTATAATTTTGGCATTCATCCATTTGTTGTGTGCATCAATGGTTCATTCATTGTTAATGTTGAGTAGGATTCCATTGTGTGGATCTATCATAATGTGCTTGTGCATTCACCTGTTGATGGACATCTGGATTGTTTCCAGTTTGGGACTATTACAAATAAAGTTGTAATAAATATTTGTGAAGAAGTCTTGTGAGGACACGTTTTTTGGGTAAATACCTCGTTGTGGGATGACTGGATCATACAGTGGATGTATTTCACTAAAGAAATTGCCAAAGTGTCTTGTAAAATGATTATTTCATTTTACATTCCCACCAGTAATGAATGAGAGTTCCAGTATCTCCACATAAATCCTCACCAGTGCTTGGAATGGTCAGTTGCTTTCGTTTTAGGCATTCTAGTGGTTGCATAATGGTATCTCATTTTAATTTGCATATGCCTACTAACCATTGAGACTGGGCATCTTCTTATGTGCTTTTTTGACATTTGCATATCATCCTTGGTGAAGTAACTATTAAATTTTGTGCCCATTTTTCTAGTGGGTTATTCATATTCTTAATGAAGTTGTCAGAATTCTTTGCATATTTTAGTTATAAGTCTTTTGTCAGATATAAGATTTGCAAATCTTTTCTCCTGGTTTGTGGCCAACCTTTTTATATTCTTAAGAGTGCCTTATGAAGGACAAAAGAATTCATCTTTATTATTTGTTTTCACTTGTATATTTTGTGCTTTTGTGTTATATTTAAGAAATCTTTGCCAAACCCAAGGCCACTTGGACCTTCTCCTGTGTTTTGTCCTAGAAATTTTATAGTTTTAGTCTTATATTCAAGTCAATGTTACATTTCAAGTTAATTTTTGTATATGGTATGAGGTAAGGGTTGAGGTTCGTTTGATTGCCTATTGCTATTTAATTGCTTCAGCACCATTTGTTGAAAAGATTGTCCTTTACCCATTCAGTTGTTTTGGCACCTTTCTTGAAGATCAATTGACCATATAGGTATGGATTTATTTCCATTTTTGCTCTGCATTGTGTTACGTCAATCTATTTGTCTATCTTTATACCAATACCACATCATCTTGATGGTTGTCGTTTTACGGAAAGTCTTGAAATCAGGTATTATTGGTACTCCAGCTCGGTTCTTTTCCAGAGTTGTTTTGGATATTCTAGGTCTTTTGAATGTTCACATAGATTTTGAAGTCAGCTTTTCAATTTCTTCAAAAATGTCTTCCAGGAATTTGATTGGATTGTGTTAAATTGACAAATCAGTTTAGGAGAGAATTGCCCATTCAATCTATGAACACACACATCATATCTCTCCACTTTATTTGTCCTTCTTTAATTTCTCTCAGCAATGCTTTGTAGTTTTCAGTGTTCAGATTTTACAAACCTTTTATTAAATGTATTATTAAGTGTTGTTTGTTGCTATTATTTGTCTATTTTTGTTGCTATTGCAAATGATATTGTTCCTTTTTTTTTTTTTTTTTTTTTGATACAGAGTCTCACTCTGTCACCCATGCTGGAGTGCAGTGGCATGATCTCAGCTCACTGCAACCTCCGCCTCCAGGGTTCAAGCAATTCTCCTGCCTCAGCCTCCTGAGAGTAGCTGGGATTACAGGTGCGTGCCACCACGCCCAGCTAATTTTTGTATTTTTAGTAGAGATAGAGTTTCACTGTGTTGGTCAGGCTGATCTCGAACTCCTGAGCTCATGATCTGCCCGCCTTGGCCTCCCAAAGTGCTGGGATTACATGCGTGAGCCACCATGCCTGGCCAGTATTGTTCTTAAATTTCAATTTCTCATGTTCACTACTAGAATTGAACTTATGTAGGATTTTCTACATAGGCAATCATTTCATCTGCAAAAAAGAAGTTTTACTCATCCCTTTCCAATCAGAATGTCTATTACTTCTTTTTCTTGCCTTATTCCACTGGCTAACTTTAGTACAATGTTAAATAGAAACAGTGAGGGTGGCCATGCTTACTTGTTCCTGATCTTACGGGGAAAGCATTCAGTCTTTTATCATTAACTATGATGTTTGTTGTAGGTTTTTCACAGATGCCTTATATCCCATTGAGAATGTTTTTTCTATCTCTACTTTACTAAGACTTTTATCAGTGATACTGGATTTTGTCAAAATTTTTTTCCTGCATCTATTGACATAATGATATGGTTTTTATTATTTTAGATGTTAATATATGGATTTTAAATTGGATTTTGCAAAGTGAATCCACCTCTCATGTCTGGGGTAAACCCCACTTGGACCCTATATACTGTATTATCCTTTTTATATATTGTTAGACTCAACTTCGATAAAGATTTTATGGGATTTTTTTTCCCCATTTATCTGATGCAGGCTATTGGTCTATGATTTTTTTTTTTTTCTTTTGATGTCTGTCTGATTTCAGTAACAAAGCAATGTTGGAAACTAAATAGGTTGTCACAAAGAGTGGATTTCATTGAATGAGCTGGGAGGTATTTTCTTTAATTTCTGAAAGAGCTTATGTGGAAATGATAATCTTTCATCCTTAAATGTTTGATGAAATTTACCAGTAAAACTATCCGGGCTTGGAGTTTTCTTTATGTGAAAACTTATAATTATAAATTTATTTAGCTTTGACAGTTTGTGTTTAAAATTTTTTTTTCCATTTTATCTAAATTGTTGAATTTCTTGGCATAAAATTGTAAATAATATTTACTCATTATCCTTTCAGTGTGGGTGGGAGCTGTAGTGATGTGCCCTTTTTAATTCTTGATATTATTAATTTAGTCTTTTTTCTTGATCAATCAGACTAAAGTTTATCAATTTTATTAATATTTTCAAAGAACCTGCTTTTGTTTCAACTATTTTCTCTACTTTTCTCTGCCATAATTGTAAGTTTCCTGAGGCCTCCCCAGCCCTGCAGAACTGTGAGTCAATTAAACCTCTTTCCCTTATAAATTACCCAGTCTTGGGTATGTCTTTATTAGCAGCATGAAAACGGACTAATACACTCTCCCATGAGAGTGGCACATTTATTACAATGAAAGAACATCCCCCACCAGAGTGGTACATGTATTATAATGAAAGAACCTGCATTGACATATCATTATCACCCAAAGTTCATACTTTATATTAGGGTTCACTGTTGATGTTGCTCATTCACTGGGTTTTGACAAATGCACTATACATGTATCTACCATTATAGAATCATACTGAATAGTTTCACTGCCCTAAAAGTCATCTGTGTTCCATCTTTTCATCCCTCCCCACCCACCAACCCCTGGAAACCACTGATGTTTTTATTTAGTTTTAGTGCTGTTTGCCCATAGCTTTGCCTTTTTCAGAATGTCATATATTTGGAATCATATAGTATGTAACTTTTTTAGATAGGCTTTTTTCAGTTTGTAATATACATTTAAGTTTCCTCAATGTTTTTTTTTTTTTTTTTTTTTTTTTTTTTTTTTGAGACCGAGTCTTGCTCTGTCACCCAGGCTGGAGTGCAGTGGTGTGATCTCGGCCATTGCAACCTCTGCCTCCCAGGTTCAAGTGATTCTCCTGCCTCAGTCTTCCGAGTAGCTGGGACTACAGGTGCACACTGCCACACCCAGCTAATATTTTGTATTTTTAGTGGAGACAGGGTTTCATCATGTTGGGCAGGCTGGTCTCAAACTCCTGACCTCAAGTGATCTGCCTGCTTTGGCCTCCCAAAGTGCTGGAGTAACAGGCATGAGCCACCGTGCCCGGCCCTCCATGTCTTTTCATAGCTTGATAGCTCATTTCTTTTTAGCACTGAATAAAATTCTACTGTCTGCATGTATCACAGTTTATTTATCTATTCACCTACTGTAAAATATCTTGTTTACTTTCAAGTTTTGGCAATTATAAATAAATCTGTTACAAACACTCATGTGTAGGTGTTTCTGTGGACATAAGTTTTCATCTCATTTAGGTAAATACCCCAAGGGACATGATTGCTTGATAGTATGATAAGAATATACTTAGTTTTGTCAGAAACTGACAACCTGTCTTCCAAAGTGGCTTCACCATTTTGCATTTCCCCCAGCAATGAATGCATCCTGTTGTTCTATATCCTTACCAGCAGTTAGTGCTATATTAATATTTTGAATTTTGACCATTCTAATAGTTGTGTAGTGTTATCTTATTGCTGTTTTAATTTGCAATTCCTAGTGACATATGAGATGGATCATCTTTTCATATGCTTATTTGCCATCCTTATTATCATCTTTGGTGAGCTGTCTGTTCAGGTCTTTTGCCCATCTTTGAATTGGGTTGTTCATTTTTTTATTGTTGAGGTTTAAGAGTTCTTTGTATATTTTGGATAATAGTCCTTTATCAAGTATGTCTTTTGCAAAAATTATCTTTCAGTCTGTGGCTTATCGTCTCACTCTCTCTTAACATTGTTTTTTTGAAAAGTAGATTTTTTTGTAATGAAGTCTAGCTTGTCAATTTTTTTTTCATGGATCATGCTTTTGGAGTTGTATATGAAAAGGCATCATCATATCCAAAAGTCATCTAGATCTTCTCCTATGTTACCTTCTAGGAGTCTTATAGTTTTGCATTTTACACTTAATTTTATAATCCATTTCGAGTTAATTTTTGTGAGAGATGTAAGGTCTGTGTCCAGATTTTATTTTATTGCATATGGATGTCATTTGCTCATCACCATTGGTTGAAAAGACTATCTTTCTTACAATGGAGACATTGTATTGTCTTTGCTCCTTTGTCAAAAATCAATTGACCATATTTATATATGTCTATTTCTGGCCTTTCTATTCTGTTCCACTGATCTACTTGTCTGTTCATTTGCCAGTACCACACCGTCTTGATTATTACAGCTTTATAGTGAGTCTTGAAGTCAGGTAGTGTCAGTCCTTTGACTTTGTTCTCCTTTAATATCATGTTGGCTATTCTGAGTTTTTTGTCTCTCCATATACATTTTGGAATTAGTTTGTTAATATCCACAAAATAACTTGGGGGAATTTTCAGAACTATAGATATAGTTGGGAAGAACTGACATCTTGATAATATTGAGTCTTACTATCCTTGATAATGGAATATCTCTTTATTTGATTCTTTTTTATTTTTTGATCTGAGTTTTATAGTTTTTCTCATATAGATGTTGTACTTATATTATTAGATTTATACCTAAGTATTTTATTTTGGGGATGATAATGTAAATAGTATTTTGTTTTTAATTTCAAAATTCAATTGTTTATTCCTTGTATAGAGAAGCAATTGACTTTTGTAATATTCACCTTGCATCCTGAAACTTCTTCATAATTGGTTATTAATTCTAGGAGGTTTTTTTGTTGTTTGTTCTTTGGAATTTTCTATAATCGTGTCATTTGCAAAAACAGGCAGTTTGGTTTCTTTCTTCCCATCTGTATACCTTTTTTTTTCTTTTTTCTTGTCTTATTGCATTAGCTAGGACTTCCAGTGCAATAATGGAAAACAGTGGTGATAGGAGACATTCTTGCCTTGTCTTTATAATCGAGTATTTTAAATGATTCTGTTTTATCTTTTGTGTTGGCTCATTGGCTATAACTCTTTTTTATTATTTTTGTAACAAAAGATTTATAGTATACAGGTTACCCTCAAATAATATTACACCATTTCTTACAAAGTATGTTAAAACAATATATATCCATTTTCCCCTTCCTGGTGTTAATGTTATACATTTTACTTCTTTATGTTATAAATCTTTCAATATAATGTTATTGTTTTCGTTTTACACAATTATTTTTAAAGAGATTTTTTAAATAATAAAAGATCTTTTATATTCACCTATATATTTACCATTTCCATTGCTCTTTATTCCTTTCTATAGATCCAGATTTCCTTCTGATATTGTTTTCCTTCTGCCAATAGAACTTCCTTTAATGTGTATTGTTGTGCAGCTCTGATGGTTATGAATTTCCTTACTTTTTATATATCTGGAAAAGCCATTTGAAATGCCTGAAATTGTCATTGTTGATAGATATTTTTGCCAGGTTTTAACAAACTTTTTTCTTTCAGTACCTTGAAGATGTTGTTCCATAGTCTTCTGGTTTACATTGTTTCTGACATGACATCTTCTGCCATTTTTCTCTTTGTTCCTCTGTATGTAATGTAGGGTTTTTTTTCCTGAATGTTTTTAAGATTTTATCTTTATCTCTGCTTTTGAGCAATTTGATAATGATGTTTCTTGATGTAATTATTCATGACACTTTTTGTTTATTTTGCCTGGTGTTCATTAAGTTTCTTGGATATTTGACTTTACAGTAATAATCAAATTTGGAAATTCCTCAACCATTACTTCTTCAAACATTTTTGCTGTTCATCCCTATTTTTCCTCTCCTTTAGGGAACTCTATTTACAAATATGTTTGACTGTATGAAGTTTTGCCATAGCTTACTCATGCTTTTTCACTTTTATACATTCTTTTAGCCAGGCACAGTGAAGGCAGATAGATTGCTTGAGCTCAGGAGCTCGAGACCAGCCTAGGCAACATGGCAAAACCTTGTCTCTACAAAAAATTCAAATATTAGCTAGGTGTGGTGACCTGCACCTGTAGTCCCAGCTACTCTGGAGGCTGAGGTGGGAGGATCGCTTAAGCCTGGGAGGCAGAGGTTGCAGTGAGCCAAGATCATGCCACTGCATTCCAGCCTGGGTGATAGAGCAACACCTGTCTCCAAAAAAATAAAAAATAAATAAAATAAATAAAATTAAAATAAAAATTAGAAAAACCCAAAACATTATTTTTCCTCTTTATGTTTCATTTGGTGTCATTTGTATTGCTATGTCTTCACATTTACTGATCTTTTATTCACACTATTTAATCTGCTGGATGTTAAATCTCAGATATCATCATTTTCATCTCCAGAAATTCATTCAGGTCTTTTTTTATGTCTTCCATGTCTCTATCTAACATACTCTTATCTTTGCCTTCTTGAACACATAAAATACATAACTACTACTAAACATTGTCTACTAATTCTATCGAGTGTGTCATTTCTGGGTCTGCTTCTTTCTATTTTGCTCCTCACTGTGAATCACATTTCTGTTCCTTTACATACCAGATGATTTTTTGATTGGATGGCAGGCCTTGTGAATTTTACCTTGTTAGTACTAGATATTTTTGTATCCCTGGAAATATTCTTTTTTAAATTATTTATTATTATTATTTTTTAAGAGACAGATTCTATGTTGTTCAGGCTGGACTCAAACTCCTGAACTTAACTGATCCTCCTGCCTCTGCCTCCCATGTAGCTGGGACTACAGGAATGTGCCATCATGCCTGGCTTCCTATAAATATTTATAAGCTTTGTTTTGGAATATAATTATGTTACTTTTAAACTTCATTAGGTGGAAAAAAAAGTTTTAACAAAAAATAAAGAAAAACGAAGGAAAAAACTTTGTTAGATGCGACCAGAGTTGCCATTGGTCTAGGGCTCATTTGTCCTACCACTGAGACAGTATCTAAGTATTCTACCCCAAACTATTAATTATGAAGTTTTCACTCTGGCTGAGGGGAAAGATTTTAGCCCTGTACTCTGCTTCTTTGGCATGGTTCCTTTCCTAGCTTAAGGTAGTTTTCTCACGTGCATGTACTGACCAGCACTCCCTCAGCTGAAGGCTTCAGGGAGCCCCTCTTCAAATCTCCAAAGCTTTCTCTCTCTGGGTACAACTCTCTCCTGACCAGTACTCTGTTCTGCAAACTAGCCACCTTGGTTTCTCTGGACTCCCATGTCCATCTCCTCAACCACAGGAAGGAGATATGAAGATGGCACCTCTTTATATTTATCACAATGAAAACATGCCATGCCCTAAAATGAAGTCCATCCAGGCCAAGGAAAAACTAAGAAAATCTCACTTGTACTTGCCAGAAGTATTCCAAGTGAATGGCTGTTCTTGGACTTGGCTGATAGTCCTTTAGAGGCTGCCTTTTCCAGAGACTCAGTCCCCGGGCTGGGTGCAGTGGCTCACACCTGTAATCCAAGCACTGCGGGAGGCTGAGACAGGAGAATCTCTTGAGGCCAGGAGTTCAAGACCAGCCTGGGCAACACAGCGAGATCCTGTCTCTACTTTTAAGATTTTTAAAAAGAAAGAACAAAAGGAAAAAAGAAACTCGGTCCCTCTTATAAAAGTGCCCCCATGAGCCCCTGAAAGGGGTGATGGTCTCTGTGGCACACCACTCAGAGCTGAGTGCTACCTAACCGTGGCTTATACCAGGAAGGCCCCGGCATGAAGGGCAATGGCACACTCCTTCTTCCAGAAACCTCAGCTCTAGTCCAAGGGTGAAGGTGGATGAGCTGATAGCGGACCGGGTAAAAGAGCTTCTGCAATCTATTGGAGTGAGACTACCTCACAAAAGCCTGAGGTGTCCCACTAGTGTGGTTGTGGGTGGCCCTGTTTATCCACACTGCTCTGTAGAGGGGAAGAACAACCTGTCTTTGTCTTTTTCGAAGACAAGGAGACCACTCCTGCTTTAAAACAGTAACTGCCCCTCCTAACCAGAATATTTGGTCTCAGGATGGAGCCAAGCATGTTACGATCGGATCCCCAGGGCCCTCTGACTATCCCCCAAAAGGATAATTATTGGTTAACTTTTTAAATATGCAAAATACTTCATTTCTGTACACGGAGGACACAAGTTTTTTCCCCTCCACCGAGACTTCATATTTAAGTGTGGGTTTTAAAGCTGACAGTGTTAAATATCCAAATTCCTCACCATACATTGATTCCTGGAAATAATCTGTTCAATCTTTTTAACTAGTTACCACAGATTCAATGATTACCTGCATTCCTTAATGGAATTTAAAAATTGTAAACAAGTAATAAAATAGTTTAAGAATGATACCAAAAAGTATAAAAGTATATAAAATTAAAATATCCCTTCCTGTCTTTCATCCCACCTGTCATTTCCACATCTCTTAGCTAACCATTATTAGCAGTTTCTTGTGTATTTGTCTAGAATATTTCCGCACTTACACATTACTTATGGTACAGCTTTATTTCTCTATTTATTTTTGAGACACGGTCTCACTTTGTCACCCAAGCTGGAGTGCAATGGCGTGATCTAGGCTCACTGTAGCCTCCACTCCCTAGGCTCAAGTGATACTCTAGCCTCAGCCCCCTGAGTAGCTGGGATTACAAGCGCGTGCCACCACGCTTGCCTAATTTTTTGTGTTTATCATAGAGGTGGAGTTTCTCCATGTTGCCCAGGCGGGTCTCGAACTCCTGAGCTCAAGTGATCCACCCACCTCGGTCCTCAAAGTGCTGGGATTATAAGCATGAGCTACCACGCCCAGCCAGTACAGCATATTGGTTAATAATAAATACTTTGGAGCCAGTATGCTTGAGTTTGAATTCTAAGTTGCCCATTTACTAGTTGGGTCACTTTGGGCCAGTTACTTAACCTCTGTATACTTTGGTTTCTTCATATAAAATTGAGATAATATTAGTATCCACTTCATAGATTTGCTCTGAGGATAAGTTAATAAATGTAAAACATTTACAATAATGCCTCTATATAAGGACGATATAGATATTATTCTGTATTTTTATTATTGCTATTATGCTTGCATTTTTATCTTCACTATACAAATGGAATTGTGCCATGCATGTTGTTCTACAAACTTATATCACCTAATGAACATATCATGGGTATCTTTCAATATTAATACAACCTCATTCATTGTAATGACAACACAGCATTCAATTGTATGATTGCAGGAGTTGGAGTTGTTTTTCAATCCAGGGTATAAGAAACTGTAGTGTACTTGACAGCATATCACAAAACATGTCCCAAAATGACAGTCTTGGCATTCTGGATTGTAGGAATGTCAGGGAGAGGAGAGGTCAGAATTGGTGTTTGCTTTTGCCTGTGCTGAGCTCCTAAAGGACAGGACTGGTTTGCTGCCATGATCTGAGAGTTGACGATTGCATTGTCTCACTCTTAGATGTTAGGCGTTTACAGTTGCTGTTTAATTGATCAATGTTTTTAAGTGTTCTCTCCAAACATTGTTTTCTAGCAGGCCCGTTGAAAGGAAGTCATCTTTTTCCTGCCCCTTCTCATGACCTGAAGTGGGAAGAACTGATCCCTCAGGGAAGGTCTATGTATAACCTGGCAGGAAACGAGCCTCTGGGAGCACATGAATGATGTAAATGTAAAATCAAGGGGCCAGATTTGTGTGTGTGTGTATGTGTGTGTGTGTGCGTGCCAGTGCATGTGTTTTGTGTGCATGCATGCATGAGAATGTGCATGTGCGTATGTGTGAGTGTGGGCTCAATGCTGACTTCCTCTCTTACTCTCCACCCCCTATTTACTCTCCCATCACTTTCTATTCATCTTATTTAGAGGAATCAGTGCATAAAGTCAATGAACAGTTAAGAGGTGTATTCCGAAGTAAAACACAACGTTGATGTCAGGAAACCAAGAGACACAAAAGTTAGGGGAACACCCAGTTCACAGGAAATTAGTATAGTATCTACCTGTAAGTACCAGATTTAGAAACCTGGCTCAACTACCTATCAGCTTCATGACAACCTATTTGTGCCTCAATTTTCCCATTTTTAAGGTGATCAAGAGAATAACACCTACCTTTTAGAGTAATATTGAGGATTCAATGAATTAAATTCATAAAGTACCTCAACAGTGGCTGACACTGAGTAAGCACTGAATAAATGTCAACTATTGTATTGAAATGTATCAACCCACCCCACTTCTAAACCCTAGCTTCCTTTTGTGCCAACTTCCTTACACTTCATTCTGTTGAAAGAGAAATCACAGAAAAAATATCACACAGAAGCTTAGTGCAATATACAAATACATATCACTCTAGAAATTGTTCCAAGGAGAGGGTCAGAGCCATTTCAGGCACCATCTGATTAGATGCTGTAAGCAGTGGGCATGGAATCCCTCTGGACTTTTGAAATCAGATGGGCATTTGTTCAATACATTCCTGTAGGGGTAGTTTACAAAATTAAACTAACACGGCAAAAGGACCCAGCAATCCAAGAACTTGCCCACCTAAAATGGTCATCGTAGGCAGAGCAAATGTTTAAAGTGAGGATGCAGCGTTCAATTGCCCCTTGTCTTACTGAAAGGCATTATTCACATATTGCTCAACAATCACTGAGAACATGTGCCGAGGAGGGCTGATAACTTCTGTTCGGGATGTGCTACTTGTTTGTGAGACTTTACAACAATGACTGGCTAGAATTTTACTCTCCAGACTCACGTAGAAATGAGTGTGTCCTGTGGGATGTCTCCAACAGAAAAGAATCAAAAGGAATCAAAAAGATTCTAGCCATTGAGCTCTAGAAATCCAGCTGCCTTCTCCCGGCCTCTGGACACACAACAGCTTCATTGTATGAGGAGAGAGCATTGAACTGAAGCTTTCCTGCAAGCATATTTGAACTTGGACTGTCAGTGCACAGACCAGCAGCCAGCTTCCAGCCCAGGCACCCCCTCCTCTCCTCCTTTCTCTTCTCCATCTCTGCAAGAGAATTTAGCTCCATTTAAGTCCAGGAGATATGGCAAAAACAACACTCCAGACGCCACTTCCATTTATGGCAACGGGATCCTCTAAACCAGTGAGAAATAGCCCTTCAGCTCATAAGTCCTTTAACTTCTCCTGTGCCTCATACATTTCGTTTGCTCTGCTCATATCGGAGGGAAGAAACAGGCCTAAAGAGTTGGGGTTTATTTTTTAAGCTGTTTTTTTTAAGGAGAAAAAAACACTGATATCAACAAAAAGAAGGATCACTCATTATTAATATTAGAAGGACATCAGCTAGCCACAGATCAACTTCTACATTTTTCAGATGAGGAAACTGAGGCCAAAAAAACTAAAAGCCCAAGCAGCACTTTGGGAAAATTCCTAGGATGAGCTATCTTAAGACACAAGATTGAAAGCCATGCCCTCATTTCCCTTACTTACTTGCACTATTAACTTCTTATTAATGATTATGATGAATTGCTATATACTAAGTCCTATACTCAAGAGAAGGAAGCAAAACTGTACCCAGCAGGAGTTTACTGGGACTGAGTTAATTTCTTTTTCTTTGAATCCATTTCATTGCTCATACCCCCAATCCCTGTCAATGCAATGATAAACCATTTTTTTTTGTCACTTAGGTTCAAATCCCTAGAGTCACAGTCATGCTTCATGTTCACTCCTTTTTTTGATACTGCAAGTCCTGTTAATTATCCACTTAAATATTCATTCTCTCAACAGGCATTTATTCATCTCCTTCCCTGTGCCAAGCCCTGTTCCTCCTTGTGGTTGTCCCTTCCTTTCCTCTCCAATCCTTCACTCATCCCCCAGGCCCAAGCTTTTTCACCTTCCAGTGACTGGTACTGCAAGAACTACATGGTTGCCTCCAGGCCACCTGTCTCCAATACAGGTTATACAGTTATATCTGGCCAATTTTCCTTCAACATTGCACCAGTCATGCCATCAGGAAGTCTGCAGTTGACTGCTTCCTAGTACTTAGCAATTCAGGTTCAAATTCTTCCTCCTGGTTTTCAAGTTTTCCTGCAACCACTTTAGCTACCCAAACTTAAGCTCCCACTATTTTCACCTAACTCTTTAACTGGTGAAATTGCACTCATCCTTCAAGGCCTGGAGTCATGTATCAGCTGCTCTCTGAAAAGTCCCTCTCCCTCACCATTAAAGCGATAGCTTCCTCTTACTCCTCCCAGGGCACTCACTTCTAGCACAAGGCTGTCCAGATTGCTGTATGCCTGTTTGTTCACCTGGATTCTGACCTTTTTGAACATAGGGACTATCCTTTTAAATGTTGTATTCCAATGTCCAACAGAGTGGAGGAGTTCAATAAATGTCTTGTGTTAGATTCATTTATAGCTCCTAGCACGTCACAGAGCCTTCCACGGTGCTCAGTGAAGACTTGGTGAGCATCTGACATCAGGGCATCATTCAGTGATGCTGGCAGGTATATAAACAGCAATTATGACACAAAAGATATGTTCATAAAGCACTGTTTTTTAAAGAAGAAATTTCCCTTTTTGAGAAAATGAGACCAAAGAGATCAAAAGTCCAAGCAGTACTTTAAAATTTATCTTAGAACATCAGAAAGGACACCAGAGATTTCGTCTCTAAAGGGGAGCTTTTCCTTTTATTATGTTAAAGGAGTGCCCCCATTATTTCAAAGAATTAGAAAGAAAGTAGTCTGAACTCACTCCATAATTGCTAAGGACTAAAAATATTACATCTCTGAAAGAGCAGTCTTATTTTACCAAGCTTAAAGACATAGCTAATCTAGAATAATACATGTTAAGTAAAATTAAAACAATCTAACTAGCAATATGAAACATATGGGGGCTATGATGACCGGGATGAAAACAGATGTGATCTTTTTTGTTGGACCACTTTACTATTCATTTATTTAAGGGCATTTTCCTCCCTGTACCCTTACTACTAAAATGGCCCTCTTACTATTTTTTAAAATGCTTTCCTTAAATACCTAAGCATTTAGGATATCAGGCCACTTATTTGCTATTTGTTAGCTCATATGGCATTTTCACAGTTTTTCAAAAGAGTTGGCTCAGAAAACTGAGCATATCAGGATGATGTTATGGATGATACCAGCCATGAAAAATACGCTTCCTATGATGTGCAGAAAACCACATCAATTTCACCAAAAAACACAATTTGTGCCTCTGGAATTGGATCTCATACCAAACATTTATCAAGTACATATGATGAACAAGATCCTGTGCAGAAAACCAGGTTGTACCTGGGTGACTCCTTGCTCTCAAGTTGACCATACAGGGAAGCGGGATTTGAGCCGGGAAGTTTATCACTCGCTCCCCTCCATGTATCTACAGAAATGGCAAGGTCTGTCTAGTACCAGGCTCACTGTTTAGAAACACTACACATCTGTGTGTGACTAAAGGCTCTGAAAGCGCATGAGGAGGAGGTTCTGGTGAGGATGTCTCTCTTTTATTGTGGCTGCTGAGTCAGCCTACTCCCCACATCTGGCCCTTCATTGGGGGCATTTACCACTATTCATTTTGTCCTAAATGCATTTGTTTGCCTTTGATGTGCCAGGAACCAAGCCCACTGAGTCTCCTTTGGGTTTAGAATTATATTGTCTACAAAACAATCGCAATATCTATAGTCATTGAAAGGCATTTGGAGAAACAGTCTCAAGAATTTGAGAATTGAAGTTACACAAAGCATGTTTCCATCTAAATGCACTGGGGAATAAAAAAGGGTTCACAGGGCCTCTGGCATTGCTCCAGGAAAGGACTATTACACCACAGAGGAATTGGGTTTTTGCCCAGTGGCCTTTGGAATGACCTGAACTTTATATACTTTTTAAAATAGATGCCCTGTGTAGTCATCACCTGTCAGTAGGGAAATTTCCCAAGTCTACTCTATGGAGTACATGTGATACATACATTCTTCTGCAAGTGTTCATATATTCCACACCCCCAGTGAGCCTAATCCCCAGGAGCTACATTAAGGATCTCTCCCACTTGCCAATGGTAGTGATATCCTACCCTTAGCAATAGGTCCTTGGCTTGGAGACACTGAATTCCTATTAGTTGTGTTAGGTTTATTTTTAAATGTTTTAAAAAATAATTTCAACTTTTATTTTAGATTCATGGAGTACAAATGCAGGTTTGTTACTTGGATATGTTGTGTGATGCTGAGGTTTGGGATACAGAGGATCCCATCACCCAGGTAGTGAGCATAGTACTTGACACTATGTTCTTCAGCCCATGCCTGCCTCCTTCTCTCCCCGTCTAGTAGTCCCAGTGTCTATTGTTCCCATCTCTTTTTTTTTTTCTATTTTTCTTTCTTTTGAGACCGAGTCTCGCTCTGTTGCCAGGTTGGAGTGCAGTGGTGCAATCATGGCTTACTGCAACCTCCATCTCCCGAGTTCTAGCGATTCTCTTGCCTCCGCCTCCTGAATAGCTGGGACTACAGGCATGCACCACCACGTCCAGCTAATTTTTGTATTTTTAGTAGAGACAGGGTTTCACCATGTTGGCCAGGATGGTCTCCAATTCTTGACCTCATAATCCGCCCGCCTCGGCCTCCCAAAGTGCTGGGATTACAGGCATGAACCACTGTGCCTGGCCTATGCTATTATATTTTACCACAATAAAAAAACACAAGGAGCTACTGAAAAAGCAAGGAAGCTACTCATAACTTTGCACAATATCCCCCTACTCCCAGTCTCCACCGTCAATCATAACTTTCTGGAGAAGTAAATGGAGAAAGCATATTGCAGGTCAATTTGTGCTTGAGGCAGCTTATACCAGCCATAGAAAAGGGATGGATTTAAGTAGGACAAAAGGAGAGGCAGGGAGGCCGGTGATGTAGCGACAGCAATAAGGCAAAAGATAATGAAAGCCTTAACTAGCTCACTCCCTGCTAAAAGACAGACATTAGAAACACATTGAGAGCCTAAATGTGTTTGGTGAGTGACTAATGATAATGATGAAGAGGAAGAAATCCAGGTACCTAGCTTTAGAAACTTAGCGATGCACCATTACTTGAGACCAGATACACAGGGAAACTGAAATTTAATAATTAAATTAGAAATTTTAAATATTTTCATTAAAATTTTAAATAATTTGATTACTATTGATAATTGGGAATGTGATTATGGTGGTTTGTAATTTGTTAACTTGGTTAAAATGGCTATTTCCCAGACTGCTCTTTCTTATATGTTTCTGGTTGGGGTAAACCGTAAGAGACATTTTGTGTGAGTTCTGCAAGGTGGAAGTGAAGCAGCACCCAGAATGTTTTGACATGCAAAGGGTTGGTGCAGGAGTACTAGGCACTGATGCAGCTCACATGTACGTGATACCATTTATCTGCTGCTCCATCTCCTTGGCATGGGGCAGCAGCCAGCCCTGAGTTAGCTTCTCCACCTCCTCCTGGATCTTCCTTCAGCTTTTCTGACTCTTGAGCCAGGGGAGTATTTAGCTCCAAGACAAAGTGTGCCAGCTTCTCCTGTAGACACCCACATCATCAAAGTTAGAGGTGGGAGAGACTGACACAGGATTCATCCATCCTTCTGGGTTCCAGTTGGTGGTTCTAGGATTCAGCTTGTTCCTCCTTCTTTTCCCCATTTACATGCATCTTTCCACTTCCTGACTGCCAGTCATGCAAACTTCATGCTCCAGCATGAGACACAAAGACAACAGCCTCACAGAGACTGGCTAATCACATCTCACAATTGTGTAAGGTTCAATTTCTGGTGGTTTTGCTTCCCTGACAAACCCTGATAGAGAATTTGGTAGCAGACAAGATTCCAGGGGTATAGAACCTTAAGAATGAGTTGTCTAGACAGGTTTTGGGTTACTTGGAATTCATCCTCTGATTTTCCTAATGCCCTGTTTCCAGTGGTAAAGAGGACACTAGTATTATGCAATGGCAAACAGTTACACAAATTATCACATTGACACCTTTAATCAAATGCCTATAGAGCGAGGGTTGGCAAGCTTTTTCTGAAAAGGGACAGATGATAAATATTTTAAGCATTGGAAGCCACATAGTCTGTGCTGCGTACACTCTACCTAGATTCTGCATGGTCTCTGTCTCTACTTAACTCTGTGGTTGTAGCACAAAAACAGCTACAGACATATGTATATGAATGAATGTGGCTGTGTTCCAATAAAACTTTATTTACAAAAATAGGGGCAAGCCAGATTTGGCCCAGGAGGCATAGCTTGCTGACTTCTGCCATAGAAGGAAAGCTTTGGATGAACAAGTATTTGCTGCCATAGAATATTTCAGTGAAAATACAAACCATAATGGGATTGATTAATTGCTTCTAAGTGTGCTGGAGAACTTCAGAAAAGAAAATGATGAGCTCCGGGCTTTACATTCTTAGCTCAAGGTCTATATAAGGAAGCTAAACTCTTCTATTATTACCCTAAAAGAATTCTGACTGATACAGTGATGACTGAACTAAAATCAGTAGATGATTTGCAGGCTAACTTTAAAAAGAAGCAATAAATTTGTAGGGGAGGTAATTTGGGACATGCCAAGTTGGAGATGTCAATGAAGTGTCCAAGTGGTGATGCTTGGCAGACGGTAGGATGCGTAGTCTGAAACTCTGGGAGAAACGTCCATTTGGAAATCACTCACACATACTCAATTGTTATAATCACAAGAATGAAAGAGATAACCAGGAAAAGGAGAGAGAGAGAGAGAGAGAGAGGTGCGGGAAGCTAAAGCAGACCCTAAGAAATCCAACATTCAGTGGAGGGACAGGGGACGAGGGGCCTATAAAAGAGCCTGAGAAGTTGAAGACCCCAGAAGAGAGTAGCATCACCAAGACCAAGGAACTGGAGAGTATCAAGAAACTGTCAGTGACTGCAATAAAACTGCACATGGCAGAAGCTGAGAAAGTCCTAAGTCAAAATTGAAACAAAAGATCCACTGCCTTCAAAAGAAACAACTGGAAAGGAGAGGCAAGGCGATTAATTTGTATGAGGTATGTCACCAGGAGCATCATTCATTCCATAAGCATTCCCTTCTTTAAAGAGGAATACCTCTCTTAACAGCTTAACTTGGGGTGATGCAAGGAAGTTAAAAGAGAAGTGTCTGTGGCTCCTTCCATGTGGGTGAAGGACTGTGCCAGCTGAGAGGTGGTAGAACAAGAAGCTGCCTGACGACCTCCATTTATTTGATAAAAGACTGGGCTCCATCCTTGAGAGAGCAAGTTGAGGGCTGTGTAGGAGTTGGAGGAGAGAAGTGAAATTTTGGAAGAGTCAACAGAAGGTGGGAAATTTTTATTTCATTTACAGCAGTACAGACTTCGTGCAGCAGAAAGTATGAATGCCCTTTCTTCTGTGACTTACACTGTAAAGGGAGCATTTCTCTTATGTGCAAACTAACCATAGTGGACATGTTTGTCTACGTCCAGACCAGTTCCTAGATTCAAAACTTGTCTCTTTTTTTCTTTTTTTGAGATGGAGTCTCACCCTGTCACCCAGGCTGGAGTGCAGTGATGCTGTCTTGGCTCACTGCAACCTCCTTCTCCAGGGTTCAAGTGATTCTCCTGCTTCAACCTCCGGAGTAGCTGGGACTGCAGGCGCGAACCACCATGGCTGGCTAGTTTTTGCATTTTTAATAGAGATGGGGTTTCACCATGTTGGCCGGGCTAGTCTCAAACTCCTGAACTCAGGTGATCCTCCCACCTTGGCCTCCCAAAGTGATGGGATTACAGGCGTGAGTAAGCCATGGTGCCCCGCCATATATTTGTTTTATAACCATGAGAAACTGAAATCAAAAGTCTATTTGTAGATTCTCCTAGTGGTTTATAAAATCTGGAATATTTCTGAAGAAATTATTTCTGCCACAGACACACACACAGACACATACACAGAGAGACAGAGAGACACACACACAGCGCAGGTGGCAGCTCTTTGGTAACTCAACTATGAAGTATAGTTTTTAGAGTATTTTCACTGATGAAAGATCAAACTACAGTGATTCTATGTGAACTCTGGTGTGCGTGCGTGTGTGTGTTGTATAAATATCTATATATTTAACCTTAAAAGCAGAGAAGACCTGATTTTGAAAGAGCAACTGACAAATTTGATTTCCAAGGAGATTCACTGCCAGAAGGGAAAAACCATACTGTGTGGTCTCACCAAATACCATCTCCCTTCTAGTCTATTCGCCACTCAGCAACCAGAGTGATTTCTTAGAAACGTAATTGGGTCATATCACTCTTCTGCTTAAAACTCCCAAAGGAGAGTGTTCACCAAAATGTTAACACAATCCTTTCTAGGGGTCTTAATGCTTTGGGAAAATAAACAGTTGATTTTCCTCATTAAAATATTAGGCTCTCTGTCTTAAGGAGGGGGAGGAAGAGGAGGAGGAGGAAGAGGAGGAAAAAGGAGAGGGAGAGGAGGAGGGGGAGGGGAGGGAGAGGGAGGAGAAAAAGAAGGAGGAAGAGGAGGGAAGAAGCCCTATTGCAGGTTGGATAGCTTCAAACAAAAATAGTATTACCCCTCCTCCTACATCTCATTCATTTTATCATCCCAGGGTGGGCCATTCTTGAAGCTGGTAAAAGTTTATTTCAAAGCATTGGGACTTCTCAGAGAGAGAGAGAGTAGATGGTGATGGGCAAAGATGGGGCTCTCTTCTTAGGAGGCATTTCATACTCCCAGTCCCTACTAGAGTCTATGTTGAAGGTTTCTAAATTTTATTTCTAACCCTGAAGTCTCACTAGGCATCTATGGGAAGTCATAGTTTCCAATCAAATGTAGAGCCTTCAGAATGAAGCATTTGAACAGGTTTAAAGTCAAATTTGCCATTTGTCCTAACATAGCAGGCTCCCTTTTCAAACTAACTCATCTCTGTCAGTGCGATATTATTCTCTAAATTTACGCAGGCATAAAATCTAAAGTGGAGTCATTCATCTTTGATTTATCCCTTTTTCAAAAAGTTGAGATCAAATCCACGTAACATAAAATTCAGCATTTTACCAATTTTAAGGTGTACAACTCAGTAATTTTTAGTATGTTCACAATGTTGTACAACCATCACCACTATCCAGTTCCAGAGTATTTCCCATACTTCCCAATTTCCTCCTCCCCTCATCCTGGCACTACCAATTTATAATCTGTCTCTATGCATTTGAACTATTTTGGACATTTCTATAGATGAAATAATAGAATATGTAGTCTTTCGTGTCTAACTCATTTCTTTCAGCATAATGTTTTGAAGGTTCGTCCATGTTGTAATGTGCATTGTATCAGTATATCAGTCATTTTTGTAGTTGAATAACATTCCATTTTATACCACATTTTGTTTATCCCCTCATCAGCTGATGAACATTTGATTTGTTCCATTTTCAGGCTATTATGAATAACACTGCTATGAACATTGGTGTACAAGTTTTTGTGTGAACATATGCTTTTGAATTACACATTCAAAAGGTACATGAACATCCATTTTTGAAATTACCCAATTTCTTGGGTATATACCAAGAAGCAGAATTGCTGGATCATACAGTAACTTTATGTTCAACTTTTTGAGGAGCTACCAAATTGTTTTCCATAGCAGCTGCAGCATTTCATTCCCACCAGCAATATATGAGGATTCCCATTTCTCCCTATCCTTGCCAACACTTACTTGTCCTTTTTTTTAATTATAGCCATCCTGGTGGATGTGAAGTGGTATCTCATTGTAGTCTTAATTTACATTTGTGTAATGACTAATGATGTTAAGCATCTTTTCACACACTTATTGATCATTTGTATATTTTCTTTGCAGAAATATCTATTCAAGTCCTTTGCTCATTTTTAAATTGGATTATTTGTCTTTCTATTATTGAATTTTAAGGGTTCTTTATGTATTCTGGCTACTAGACTATTATCAGATATATGATTTACAAATATTTTCCCCCATTCTATGGTTTGTACTTTTACTTTCTTGGTAGTGCCCTTTGGTGCACTAAAGTTTTCAATTTTGATGAAGTCCAACTTCTCTATTTTTCTTTTGTTGCTTGTGCTTTTTGTGTCATATTTAAGAAACCATTACCTAATCTAAGGTCACAGTGATTTACACGTACGTTTCCTTTGAAAAGCTTTATTATTTTAGCTCTTACATTTAGTTATTTGATCCACTTTGACTTAATTTTTGTATGCAGTATAAGCTAGGAGTCTACCTTCATTCTTTGATATGTGGATATTCAGTTGTCCCAGCACCACTTGTTGAAAAGACTGTCCTTTCTCCCCTGGAACAGTCTTGGAAACCTTGTTGAAAAATCAATTGTCCACAGGTGGATGAATTTATTTCTGAACTTTCAGTTTAATTCAACTAGCCTATATGTCTAGCCTTATGGGAGTACCCTACCCTCTAGAATACTGTAGCTTTGCAGTTAAGTTTTAAAATCCAGAATTGTGAGTCCTTCAATTTTTCCTTTTTCAATACTATTTTGGTTATTCAAGGTCTCTTGCATTTGTATACGGATTTTAGGATCAGCTTGTCCATTTCTGCAAAAAAAAAAAAAAAATTGGTGGCAGTTTTCATTTTTGTAGGTTTTACATTAAAACTGCAGAGCAATTTGGAAAGTACTGCCATCATTTTTTTCTCTCTTCTTGTTTCAATTTGTTTGGTGTTTTGTTTTACCATTTTAAGCATTTTAAGTATTTTAACTCAGTGGCATTAAGTACATTTACATTGTTGTGCAATCATTACCACCATCCATCTCTAAAACTGTTTTCCTCTTCCCAAACTGAAACTCTGCATCCATTAAACAGTAACTCCCCATTCCTTCCTCTCCCAGCCTTTGGGAAGCACCATTCTTCTACTTTCTGTCTCTATGAATTGGACTACTCCAGGTACTTCATGTAAGTGAAATCACATAATACTTGTCCTTTTGTGACTGGCTTATTTCACTTAGCATAATGTCCTTAAGGTTCATTCATACTGTAGCATGTGTCAGAATTTTCATCCTTTTCAAGGCTAAATATTATTCCATTGCATGTATATACCACATTTTGTTTATCAGTTCATCCATTGATAGACATTTGGTTGCTTCCACCTTTGGGCTATTGTGAATAAGGCTGGTATGAACATGGGTGCACAAATATCTGTTTAAGTGCCTACTTTTAATGATCTTAGATATAAACCCAGAAATAGAATTGCCGGATCATGTGGTAATTCTATTTGTATTTTTTTTGAGGAATTGTCATATTGGTTTTCACAGTGGCTGCACCATTTTACATTCCTACTAGCAGTTCCCAAGGAATTTAATTTCTGCATATCGTCACCAACATTGGTGTTTTCTGTTTTGTTTTGTTTTTAGTAATAGCCATCCTAAAAAGTGTAAAGTGGAATAATGCCCAAGTATTGTGTTCTTTTTGATGCTATTGTACATAAAGTTATTTTTCTTTCATTGTTGGATTGTTCATTGCGAATATATAGAAATACAACTAATTTTTATATATTGGTCTTGTATCCTTCAACTTTGAATAGAAGTAGTGAGAATAGTCATTTTCTTTCTTTTTTCAACCTTTTACCATTAAGTGTAATGTTAGCAGTGGGTTTTTCAAAGACGACCTTTATGAGATTGAAGAATTTCCTTTCTTTTTCTGGTCTGGTGTGTTTTTAAATTATGAAAGGGTACTGGATTTTGTCAAATGCTTTTTCTGTGTCTATTGAGACGATGACTTTTTTCCCTTTATCCTATTAATATTATATTAATTTTTATGTATCAAATCAATCTTTTATTTCTGGAATAAATTCCACTTGGTAGTGATGTACAAGGAGAATTCAAATGTTCCTGAAAAATGGAATTAAAAATATAAAATATAAACTAGTTCCTCAACATTAAGCTCCACCAATTCAAGACACTTTTGTAAGTGATGATACTAGCTGCTTAGTTCATCCCTAGAGAACTGAGGGTCCTGGAAATCTGATGTCAATGCCATTTTTTTTTTTTTTTTTACATTATTAACTGAAGAAAAATTGGTGCCTTTAACAGATTTTTTTAAAGATTAAGATATAGAAAGGAGTCAGAAGAAGCCAAATCAGGACTGTAAGATGGATGCCTAATGATTTCCCATCAAAACTTTCACAAAGGTGCCCTTATTTGATGAGAGGAATGAGCAGAAGCATTGTCATGGTGGAGAAAGACTCTCTGGTGAAGCTTTCCTGGGTGTTTTTCCACTAAAGCTTTGGTTAACTCTCTTAAAACACTCTCATAATAAGCAGATGTTGTCATTCTTTGGCCCTCCAGAAAGTAAACAAGTAAATGCTGTGAGCATCCCAAAAAACTGTTGCTGTGACCTTTGCTATTGACCAGTTCACTTTTGCTTTGACTGGACCACTTTTTTTGTTTGTTAGTTTGTTTGTCTTTTGAGACAGAGCCTCACTCTGTTGCCCAGGCTGGAGTGCAATGGCGCAATTTCGGCTCACTGCAACCTCCACCTCCTGGGTTCATGAGATTCTCCTGCCTCAGCCTCCTGAGCAGTTGGGACTATAGGCATGTGCCACCACACCTGGCTAATTTTTGTGTTTTTAGTAGAGATGGGGTTTTACCATGTTGCTCAGACTGGTCTCGAACTCCTGGCCTCGAGTGATCCACCCACCTTGGCCTCCCAAAGTGCTGGGATTACAGGGGTGAGCCACTGCACCTGGCATGGACCACTTTTTACCTCTTGGTAGCCATTGCTTTGATTGTGCCTTGTCTTTAGGATCATACCGGTGAAACTATATGTCATCTTCTGTTATAATCCTTTGAAGAAATGCTTCAGGATCATGATTCTGCTTGTTTAAAATTTCCTTTGAAAGCTCTGCTCTTTTGTGCAGCTTATCTGGGCACAATGACTTTGGCACCCATCAAGTGGAAAGTTTGCACAACTTTAATTTTTCAGTCAGAACTGGGTAGGCTGAACCAATTGAGATGTCTATGGCATTGACTGTTGTTTCTGCTGCTAATCACTGATCCTCTTCAATTAGGGCACAAACAAGATTAATTTTTTCCTCATAAATGGATGTGGATGATCTGCCACTGTAGGCTTCATATTCAATATCATCTCATCCTTTCTTAAAACGAGTTATCCATTGCTGATTTCTTTGGGGAGTTTTCCCCATAAACTTTTTGTAAAGCACCAATGATTTCACCATTCTCCAACTCAAGCTGCACTACAAATGTGTTGTTTGTTCTTGCTTTAGTTTTAACAAAATTCATGTTGCTCTGACAGGGGCTCTTTTCAAACTGATGCCTTATCCTTCTTAGTGCTTCAATCTAGATCCTGTTCAGACATAAGTTAGTACAAGTTTATTTTAGTGCAAAACATTGAAATCATGCATTCTTTTCTGATATGTGTTTTCCATGACCTTTTGAAGACCCCTCAAATAATCATTTGCATATGCTACTGAAGTCAATTTGTTTGTATTTCGTTGAAGATTTGTACATCCATATTTATAATGGATATTAGTCTGTCATTTTCTTTTCCCTGTTGTCTTTGTCTGGTTTTAGTATTAGGGTAATATTTGTCTCATAGAAGGTGTTAGGAAGTATCCCCTGCCCTTTATATTTTTAAAAAAAAAAAGTTTGTGAAAGCTTAAGGATAATTATTTGAAAATTTGGCAGAATTTATAAGTGAAGTCATCTAGTCATGGGTTTTTTGTTTTATTTTGTTTTTGTTTTTTCTTGTCTTTTTCCTTTTT
>NW_012106919.1:717826-728435 GCF_000951045.1 Mandrillus leucophaeus
GGGTTTTTCTTTGTTGGAAGTTTTTTGATTTCTGATTCAATTTGTTTACTTTTTATACATCTATCCAGATTTTCTACTCTTTCTTGAGTGAGTTTTAGTAGTTTGTGTGTTTTTAGAAACTTGTCCATTTTCTCTAGATTATAACATTTGTTGTTATGCAATTGTTCATAGTATTGTCTTATAATTCTTTTTTATTTCTTTAAGGTTGGTAGTAAGGTGCCTTCTCTCATTCCTGATTTTTGTAATTTCAGTTTTCTCCCTATTTTTCTGGTCAGCATAGATAAAGGATTGCCTACTTTGTTGACCTTTTAAAAGAACCAACTTCTGGTTTCATTGATTTACTTTAATATTTTTCTAATCTCTTTTTCATTTACTTTTACTCGAATCTTTATTATTTTCTTCCCTTTTCTTGCTTTGGGTTCAGTTTGCCCTTCTTTTTCTAGTTTCTAAAAATGGAAGATTATGCTGTTAATTTGAGATCTTTCTTCTTTTTTAATGAAGGTGTTTACAACTAACCGTAAATTTCCCTTCAAGCATTCTTCCAACATTCTCTGTATCCCGTACATTTTTCTATGTTATGTTTTCATTTGTATTCACTCAAGTATTTTCTAATGTCTCTTATAATTTTCTTCTTTGACCCATTGGTTGTTTAAGAGTGTATTGTTTAATTTCCATATATTTAGGAACTTTCCTGATTTACATCTGTTATTGACTTCCAACATTTTTAAAGATGGGGGTCTCATTATGTTGCCCAGCAGGCCTTGAACTCCTAGGCTCAAGCAATCTTCACACCTCAGCTTCCTGAGTAGCTGGGATTACAGGCACATGCCACTGCACCCAGCCAAATTTCATCTTAATGTGGTCAGAGAACATATTTTATATAATTTCAACATTTTAAAATTTGTTCAGACTTGCTTTGTGGCCTATCTTATAGTTTAACCTGGAGAATGTCCCATATGCATTTGAGGAGAACGCTATTTTGCTCTTGTTACGTGGAGTGCTTTTTAGATGTCTGTTAGGTCTAGTGGGTTTATAGTGTTGTCAATAGGCCACTGTGCCTGGCCTATTCTTTATTTCTACTTGTGGATTTGAGTTACTCTAGTTACTCTTACTTTAGCATAAAGAACTCTCTTTAGCATTTCTTGTAGAGCAAGTTTGCTAGCAATAAACTCAGTTTTTATTTATCTGAGAAGACTTCCTTGATGATCTTCCATTTGTTCTATACATTATTGAAAGTGTGGTCTTCAAATATTACTGTAGAAATGTCTATTTCTCCCTTCAATTCTGCCAGTTTTTTGCTTCATGTATTTGGGTATCTATTGTTAGATGTATACATGTGTATCATTATTATATCTTCATAGTGGATTGACTCTTTTATCATTATAAAATGTCCTTCTTTGTCTCTTATGACAATTTTTGTCTTAAAGTTGATACATTTGTCTGGTTTTAGGATAGCCACTTCAACTCTCTTTTTGCTACTGTTTGCAGGAAATACTTATCTTTTCCCATTCTTTTACTTTCAACCTGTTTGTACCTTTAAATCTAAAGGGAGACTTTTACAAACAGCGTATAGTTGGATCATGTTTTTTTAAAATTCATTCTTCTAACCTCTGCCTTTGAGAGTTAATTCATTAACATTTAATGTAATTACTGAAAAGAAAGGGATTACTTGTGCCATTTTGCTATGTATTATGTATAGGTCTTACATCTTTTTTGCACCTTAGTTCCTCCATTACTCCTTTCTTCTGTGTTAAATAGACACTTTTCTAGGGTGTCACTTTAATTCCTTTATCATTTCTTTTACTACACACTTTTGAGTTATTTTCTTGGCGATTTCCCTGGGAATTATAATTAACGTCTTAATTTATAACAATGTAATTCGGATTAATACCAACTTACTTTTAATATTATACACAATTTTGCTCCTATATAGTTCAGTTTCTTGCTTTATGCTATTACTGTCACAAATTACTTCTTTTTTGTTTTGTTTTGTTTTGTTTTTGGAGACGAGTCTCGCTCAGTCGCCCAGGCTGGAGTGCAGTGGCGTCATCTCGGCTCACTGCAAGCTCCGCCTCCTGGGTTCACGCCATTCTCCTGCCTCAGCCTCCCAATTAGCTGGGACTACAGGCGCCCGCCGCCACGCCCGGCTAATTTTTTGCATTTTCAGTAGAGACGGGGTTTCACCGTGTTAGCCACGATGGTCTCGATCTCCTGACCTCGTGATCCACCCGCCTCGGCCTCCCAAAGTGCTGGGATTACAGGCGTGACAAATTACTTCTTAATACATTGTTTTTCCATCAACATAAATTTATAATTATTGCTTTATGTAGCTGTCTTTTAAATCAGATTTTTAAAAAGAGAGTTACAAACAAAAATACGTTAATAACATCTTTTACATTTATCTATGTAGTCATCATTACCAGTGGCAGTGGTTTTTCGGTTTTGTTTTGTTTTGTGGTTTTTGTTTTGTTTTTGTTTTGTTGAGATGGAGTCTCACTCTGTTGCCCAGGCTGAAGTGCAGTCATGCGATCTCGGCTCACTGCCGTCTCCACCTCCTGGGTTCAAGTGATTCTCCTGCCTCGGCCTACCAAGTAGCTTGGATTACAGGTGCATGCCACCACGCCTGGTTAATTTTTGTATTTTTAGTAGAGACAGCGTTTCACCATGTTGGCCAGGCTAGTCTTGAACTCCTGACCTCAAGTGATCCACCCACCTCGGCCTCCCAAAGTGCTGGGATTACAAGTGTGAGCCACTGTGCCCGGCCTATTCTTTATTTCTACTTGTGGATTTGAGTTACTCTAGTTACTCTTACTTTAGCATTTCTAGTTACTCTAAAGAACTCTCTTTAGCATTTCTTGTAGAGCAAGTTTGCTAGCAATAAACTCAGTTTTTATTTATCTGAGAATGTCTCAATTTCTTCATTTCTGAAGGATATTTTTGCCAAATATAGAATTTTAGTATGTTTTGCCACTGCCTTCTGGCCTCTATGGTTTCTGATGAGAAGTCAGCTATTAATTTTATTAAAAATCCCTGTACATGATGTATTGTTTCTCGTTGCTTTCCATGTTGAGCTTTTGAGAGTTTGATTATGATGTGCCTGGTTGTGGATCTGCTTGAATTTGTCCTACTTGGAGTGTGTTGTGCTCCTCGGAGTGGTAGATTAATATTTTTTATCAAATTTGGGGAATTTTTGGACATTATTTTTTAAAATATTCTTTCTGCCCCTTTCTCTCTCTCTCTCTCCTTTCTTCTGGAACTCTCATTATGCATATCTCACTTTGCTTAATGATGTCCCACGGATTTCTTAGGCCTTGTTCATTTTCCTCTTTTCTTTCCGTTCCTCAAATAGGATAATCTCAGTGATTTATCTTCAAGTAGCTGATTCTTTCTTCTGCATCCTCAGTTCTGTTATTGAGCCCCCTCTAGTGAATTTTTAATTTAAATATTATACTTTTCAACTTTAGAATTTTTATGTGACTTCTTTTCTTAATTTCTACCTCATTATTGATATTCCCTATTTGGTGAGGCATCATTTTCATGCTTTTATTTAGTTCTTTAGATACGGTTTCCTTTAAGTCTTTGGACACATTTTAAATAGCTGACTTAAAATATTTGTTTGGTAAGTCAATGCCTGAGCTTCCTCAAAAACACTTTCTATTGATTATTTCTAGTGAATGGGCCACAATTTCTTGTTTCTGCGCAATATGGTTAGGCTTTGTGTCCCCACCCAAATCGCATCTTGAATTGTAATCCCCAGGTGTTTAGGAAGGGATGTGACTGGATTATTGGGGCAGTTTCCTCTATGCTGTTCTAGTGATAGTGAGTGAATTCTCATGAGATCTGATGGTTTTATAAATGGTAGTTTTTTCTGTGCTGACACACAGGCTCTCTCTTTCTTTCTCTCTCTCTCTCTCACCTGCTGCCATGTAAGATGAGCCTGCTTCCCCTTGTGCCATGATTATAAGTTTCCTGAGGCCTCCCCAGCCATGTGGAACTGTGGGTCAATTAAACGTCTTTCCTTTATAAATTACCCAGTCTTGGGTAGTGTATTTACAGCACTGCAAAAATGGACTAACACACTGTGCATGTCTCCTAATTTTTAATGGACAACTGGACATTTTGAATAATTTGGCAAGTCTAGAAATTGAGGTCTAATCCATCCATAGGGTTTGTTGTTGCTGCTTGCTGTAGCAAGTTTGTTTAGTGACTTTTCTGAACTAATTATATAAAGTCTGTATTCTTCATCATGTGCAGCCACTGCAGTCTCTGTTCTGTTAATTTAGTGGTCAGTTAATGATTGGACAAAGATTTCCTTAAACACCTGGAGCAAAAAAAATCTCCCAGTCTTTACAGAGGGATTCTGCATCTTTATTGTGGCATGCCGTCAGCACTCAGCCGAGCAGTTTACAACTTGGCCTTGGCCTTCACTTACTGTTTGCTCAGGTAAACCAGAGGGGAGAAATTGGGACTTTCTCTGGTCTTTCTTGAGCATGTGAACAGTTCTCAGCATGCACATGGCCTTCTAAATTCCCAGAAATGTAAGAGCTTTTCAAAGTCCTTATTTGCCAAAGCATCTCATTTAGGCTTTTCTCCCAAGATATTTGGTTAATCTATTGTTTGCCCCAACTAGTATCCATTGTCTCAGTAGCAAAGGCTAAAACATTTACCTGTGTTTTCAACAAATGACTCCAGATAGTGACTTAGGGCTGGGCAAGCTCTGAAACAAGATAAAACGTGACTTTTGAGCCCATCTCTTAGGGAGTCACCAGACAATCAACCAAGGACAAATATTTCCAAATGACGACATTCATTCTCCTTCTTCTGGTACTGGTGCTAGAATGCAAGCTGTTATCTTCAAGTGGCTATCTGCCACTGAGCTGGGGAGCTAGAGATAGAACGAGGGCAAGTTATAATGTCACAAATCTGTCTCTCCTATGAAGGACTCAGCTATTTTTCCTGAATACATGTTCCCTGAGTTGCTCCAAGTATTTGGTTAATTTCCAGGGTTCTGAAAAAGTATATTCTGATCATTTTTGGGAAATTTTTAGTTGCTTTTATGGTGGAGTTCATTTTTGGAGTACCTTACTCTACCATCTTCACAGAGACCACAACTCACCATTTTTTTAATCCACTCTATCCAGAAAATCACCAAAGCCAGCCAGTTATTCCTTTAAAAGTCACCTTTATCTGTTTTCCTTAATCACTACCACCACCAGGCAGGCCTTGAGAGGCAATTTATTATACTATTTAAAACCACCAGTTCTGGAATCATACGTTGGTATTTGAATACCACCTCTACCACTTCCTATATGTATGACCTGGAGCAAGTCAATTAAAACTTTTTATGCCTCAGTTTTACCGTCTGTAAAATGAGATAATAAAAGTATTGCTATGAAGATTAAATAAATTAACACTTGTCAAGTGATTAGTACTAGTGATCACTCAAAAATTGTTAGGCACTAAATGCATCCAGCAAACTTTTATTAAAGCTAAATTTATTTAGATTATATACTCATCTCTAGGACTATCACAATGAGCGAGACTAACAACAGGTAAGATCTCTACTTTTGTGGAGCTTACATGAAATATCCCGAACACTTCATGTTCAGATTGCTATTTCTCAGATGACTTCTGTTGGGAAACAATTTCTCATGAATTTCTCATGTTTCTTCCCATCTTGTAAGCAGAGACACAGCGGGCCTTATTTTTGGACTGTCTTCCTCTAGAGCAGTGAACAGGTTTGTTTATTGTGTAGTATAATAAAAATGTCTTTCTCCAAGGTAAAGGCCAGGCAGGTATGCATACATTCCATTATAGAAGATTTGCGTTTCCAGGCTTAGGATCCCTCAGCTCTGGCAAAAACTCATGACATATACAGCATTCATTCTGCATCACCTCTGTGGAATTCGAGGAGCACAGGGAATGGATATGAAACTGACATTCATGTTGCCACTATGCTATGAGTAATAGAGTCCTTTGTCTCTGACTCAGGAGTCTCAGGTCTTCCACCATCATCCATGCAACAGGATACCTTTTTAGCGTACATGCAGAGTAAAATCTCAGGTGTTTCAGTTTTTGACAACTTCTATCCAGTATGCTGTTACAAAGGCATCGTCCTTAAACCTAAATTCTACTGATTACATCTAAATTTCTTTATCTGGCTTTCAGGCTCCTTCCTACCTACTCAGCTGAATATCTATTTCTTCTTGAAAAAGACTTTCTGCTTCATAGACCAGTATTTTCACACATATACTGTGATATTCCTTTCTACCTCTGACATTAGGCTCAAATTCCACTCCACCCCCTTTTGTTGCAATTCCTTTCCTTTCCCCTTTTATCCTATTTAGTCAACTCAAATCCATCTCTTAACACTTATATCAAATCCAAAACTGTCAAGAAACTTCCTCATTGATCACTCTTTCTGCAAACATCTGTAGAACTTAAGAACCTATACAAAGAGTTTGAATATATATTGTGCTATTTTCTAGTGGTTCCATGTGGGTATGCATTGCTTCCCCATTCTGATTGTAAGCAAGAAGGAGTGCAGGCACAAAGCAGAAATGGAATGTGACTGATTGGAATGGTTACGTGCATATGTACTAAAACCAGAATTCCCAGATTTAGATCCCCACCACTTATTAGCTATGTGGCCTCGGGCTTATTATTTAACTTCCCTATGCCTCAGTTTCTCCATCTTTAAAATGGAAATAATTATAATGATAATACCTATCTCATAGACTTCTTGTGAAAATTGAATTAACACACATAAAAACATAGATCAAGTTAGAAACATCCCAGAGTTTAGAACTGTAAGAACCTGTGGAGGTATATAGTATTACAGAGGAATCTGAAAAACCTTTCTTAAAAACCTCTCAAAACTACCAGATAAAAAAATTAAAAACATCTTTCTTTTGACAAGAAAATATAGGAAATATTCAAAGGTCAAAGGTGGCACGGCACAAATCTAAAGAGGAGGGTAAATGCTAAAGCTGGTAGCTGTTCTAGAACATTTGCTGGTCCACAGTAATCCAGAGCATTTGTTTCGGTGGCCACTTGGCTACAGAACAATAAGTCTCAGGTCTACACAAATTCAAAAGTAAGATTAGAAACCCAAACATTTATCCAGGATTGCAAAGGATCATATGCTCAGTGAATAATTAAAAGAGACACACATATACCCCTCAAAGGAATATGGTGAAAAAATAATGGCACGTGGTACAAGGTCGAAAAGTCTTCTCTCGAGAATTTTTAACAACATGTGAGACTTCAAATAAGATTACAGCCTGAATTCACATTTCTTTCATGTTTCTTCAAAGTGATCCGGGTTAGTAGACCCCAAGCCCCTGGCAAAAGCAAATACAAATTCTCTCCACTCAGGAATCTAAGAATCTAAAAAAGTTGCAAAGAATGTTAGCTCACAATTTACAAAAATCACAAAATACACAAGGAAACAAAATTCCCTGAGTAAGAAACAGCAGAAACACCATGTAAGGAAAAAATGAACTACTGAGACTTTTTTTTTTTTCTTTTTTTTGAGACGGAGTCTCCCTCTGTCACCCACGCTGGAGTGCAATGGCGCGATCTCCACTCACTGCAAGCTCCACCTCCCGGGTTCATGCCATTTTCCTGCCTCGGCCTGCTGAGTCGCTGGGACTACAGGCGCCCGCCACCACGCCCGCCTAATTTTTTGTGTATTTTTTAGTAGAGACGGCGTTTCACTGTGTTAGTCAGGATGGTCTCAATCTCTTGATCTCGTGATCCGCCCGCGTCAGCTTCCCAAAGTGCTGGGATTACCGGCGTGAGCCACCGCACCCGGCCCCGAGAATTTAAATGTAGTTATTAATGCTACAGAATACTTTTTAAGTATGTATAACACATTTAAAAGTAAGATAATTAATTGAAAATAGGAGAAAAGAAAAAGAGGCTATCAAAAATGATCAGACAGGCAGGGCACAGCGACTCACACCTGTAATTCCAACACTTTGGGAGGCCGAGGCAGGAGGATCAGTTGAGGCTAGGAGTTTGAGACCAGCCTGGCCAACATGACCAGACCCTGTCTATACTAAAAATACAAAAACTAGCTGAGCAGGGTGGTGCATTCCTGTAGTCTCAGCTATTCAGGAGACAGAGGCACAAGAATTGCTTGAACCCAAGAGGCTGAGGTTGCAGTGAGCCAAGATTGTGCCACTGCACTCCAGCCTGGGTGACAGCGTGAGACTTTGTTAAAAAAAAAAAAAATTACCAGACATATTTGAAAAATAACTAAATAGATCCAGAATAAAAATTAATGTAATAATTAAATTAAAAACTCTGTAGATGGGCTAAATAGTAGACTCACCCAGAAGAATTAGTAAATTGAAGAATAGCTGAAGAAATTTTATAGAATTCAGCTTAGAGAAGTAATGAAATGGAAACTACAAAAGATTAAGAAACACGGAGAATGAAGTGAGAGTTATGTATGTATCTATTCAGCTTCCCAAAAGAGTGATTAAAAAGGTAATATTCAAAGAGATTATTATCTTTTCAACAAATGGTGTTGGGAAAACTGGATAATAACAAAAAAATAAAGTCGGATGCTTACCTTATACCACATACAAAAAATAACTCAAAATGGGTCAAAGACCTACACATAAGAATTAAAACTATAAACCTCTTCGAAGAAAACATAAGAGGAAAAGCTTCACGGCATTGGATTTGGCAAGGATTTCTTGGATATGACATCAGAAGCAAAGGCAGCAAAAGAAAAAATTCAATAAATTGAACTACATCAAAATTTAAAACATTTGTGCATCAAAGGACACTATTGATGGATTGAAAAGGAAACCCACAGAATGGGAGAAAATATTTGTAAATCATGTATGTGATAAGGAATTAATACATAAAATGCACAAGAAACTCCTGCAACTCAACAATGACAACAACAAAATACCCTTGATTTTTAAAAGGGGCAAATTACTTCAGTAAACATTTCTCCAAAGAGGTATACGAATGGTCAATAAGTACGTGAAAAGATAGTCAACATCAGTAATTATTAGGGAAATGCAAATAAAACCCACAATGAGATACCACTTTACACACATAAGTATGGCTATTACCAAAAAAACACACACACAGATAAAAAGTATTGGTGAGGATATAGAGAAATTGAAATTATTGTGCACTGCTGATGTCAATGTAAAATGGTACAAGTGCTCTGTAAAATAGTATGGCAGTTTCTCAAAAAATTAAAAATAAAATTATGATATGACTCCCCAGAAGAACTGAAAGTGGGGACTTGAGCAGATAATTGCACACCCATGTTTATAGCAGCATTACTCACAGTTGCCATAGGGTGGAGGCAACCCAAGTGCGTATAGATGGATAAATGGATACACAAAATGTAGCGTTTACATACAATAAAATATCATCCAGCCTTAAAAAGAAAGGAAATTCCAACACAAGCTGCAACATGGATGAAACTTGAGGACATTATGCTAAGTGAAATAAGTCAGTCACAACAAGATGAATATTGTATGATTCCATTTATATGAGGTACCAGTTGAATTGGGACCGAAAGTATAATGAGTTGCCAGGGGCTTGAGGGAGGGAGTTAGTGTTTAATGGGTATAAAGCTTCAGTTTGGGAAGCTTTTTGAAAAGTTCTGAGGATGAATGGTAGTAATGATTGCACAACAATGTGAATGTGCTTAATGTCACTGAACTGTACACTTAGAAATAGTTAAAATGGTACATTTTACATTGTGTGTACATTGTGTGTGTGTGTGTGTGTGTGTATATACATGCACATATATATATAAAAAACCACAGTTTTTTCAAAACTTGGGGAAAAATAATAGTTGAGAATTTTCCAGAACTGATAAAAGATGCAAATATTCAACTTAAGGAATCACAATGAATCCCTCATAAAAGAAATACGTATCTAGACACTTTGTAAAATGTCTTTGTAAAACCACAGATCTATAAAGAGAAATGTTAAGACTAGTTAGAAAGGTACTACCTGCAGAGGGATGATATTTACACTGACAACTGATTTTTCAACACTGCAGTGGAAGGCAGATGGAAAAACATCATTTCTTCAAAAGACTGAAATTAAAAATAAGTTTACCTAAAAATGTATATATTTTAAAAATCTTACAGAAGGCCAGGGGCAGTGACTCACGCCTGTAATCCCAGAACTTTGGGAGGCCGAGATGGGCGGATCACAAGGTCAGGAGATCAAGACCATCCTGGCTGACATGGTGAAACCCCGTCTCTACCAAAAATACAAAAACAATTAGCCGGGCATGGTGGCACGTGCCTGTAGTCCCAGTTACTCGGGAGGCTGAAGCAGAAGGATCGCTGGAACCTGGGAAGAGGAGGTTGTGGTGAGCCAAGATCGCACCACCGCACTCCAGCCTGGGCGATAGAGTGAGACTTCGTCTTTAAAAAAAAAAAAAAAAAACTTACAAAAATAAGGAGGAAAATAAAGAAAATTTTGGATAATTAAAAATTGGAATTTTACTAATAGACCCAAATGAACTTCTAATGAATACATTCTGAGAAGTAGAATGATATCAGAAAAAAGGTTTGAGATGCTAGAAAGGATACTAAACAAATAGCCTGACAAATAT
>NW_012106919.1:729895-732560 GCF_000951045.1 Mandrillus leucophaeus
AACTAAACTAGTATTTAGAAGGAAATGCACAGTCTTAATTGCCTATATTAGCAAGAAGAAAACACAAAAATTAATGAGATAATCAACTAACATAAGAAATTAGGAAAAAAGCAATTAAAACAGACTCAAAGAATTAGAAGGAAGGAAGCAATTTATTCACACATTAAACTAATGTTTACTGAACACCTACTATTAGGCATTTACGATTCAGCAGTGACTTAAACAAAATCATTTTCCTTATGAAACTTAGTGCCTCCAAAACCAAATATGGAAGTCCTGGTCATCAAGAGATTGGAGTTGCAGTCCAATTTTTCCAGTACCCAGCTGTGTGTCTTTCGGTAAATCATTTTTTCTCACTTTGCCTCCTTTTTCTTATCTGGAAAGGAGACCATAATTTCTATCCTATCTATCGTGATATAATCAAATGGTATCCAGTGACACAAACTATATTTTGGAAAAGTATAAGCATTATACAAATATAAAATTATTATTACTAATATTTAAAACATCCACGTTCCTTTTGCTATTACTGCCTTCCTAGTCTTGGGGAAATAAAATGACAGCTTAATTTAAAACTTTCCTTCCTTTAATTGGCTAAAAGCCATAACATGAGTCTAGCTATGAGGTGGCTTCAAATCTTAATGCTGGGAGAGACTGAGTGTTGGGTCACCTGTTACTGTGAAATCAACGATGCAGCATGAATTACTAAGTCTACTCTCATGTATGCCTTGTATTTCTGCAACTCTGAACAGTGGAATTTTCACAGTAGAATTTAGCACTTATCAGTTTTCCTGTCCCACACTTCAAGATCAAAGGTTCTTGACACATCAAACACTGAGTTAAAAATAGCTGCTCAGAGTAGGCAATTTTTTTCATTCAACATTCTTTTACAGAGCATTGCTTATGTGTTAGTTAATAGATTGAGCATTGGAAACTCAGAGATTACAATTCAGTTGGCAACGCTGACAAAATTGTCTAGCATTCTCTTAGCATACTTATCTAAACACATGAGATCACAAGGGAAGACTCCCCCACCTACACACAAGCCCAACCTCGTCTTACCACCTTCAGAGCTGAACTAACAGAGTGAGGTCAATTGTTCTCAGCCTTTTGACTAAAATCAAGAACGGAGAGTGAGGGCAGAGGTAGATGGTCCTGGTCTCATTTCTTGTTTCTGTATTCCTAAGGCCTAAGGCAGGGGCTGATGTTCACTAAGTTCTTAACAAATATTTGTTGGGTAAATGAAGAGACTGTGTGGAACAGATTGAAAGAAGACCTTGGTAGCAGGCACACAATATCCAATAAATACTTTTTAAATATTTTATTTATTAATTAGAGACAGGGTCTTCTGTCACCAAGGCTGGAGTGCCATGGCACGATCATAACTCACTGCAGCTTCAAACTCCTGAGCTCAAGCACTCTTCCCGCCTCAGCCTCCCGTGTAACTGGGACTATAAGCATGCCTCACCACTTCCGGCTAATTTCTTTTCTATTTTTTGGAGAGACAGGGACCCACTTTTTTGCCAGAGCTGGTTTTGAACGCCTGGTTTCACGTAATACTCCAGCGGCAGCCTCCAAAACTGCTGGGATTACAGGCACGCACCACAGCACCTGGCTGGGTAAATACTTCTTTTTTTTTTTTTTAGACAGAGTCTCGCCCTGTCACCTAGGCTGGAGTGCAGTGGCGCGATCTCGGCTCACTGTAAGCTCCGCCTTCGGGGTTCACGCCATTCTCCTGCCTGGTAAATACCTCTTGATTGTCTTAGAGACCAAGAAAAATGTATTCCATCAACTTCCCTCCGTCCTCCCAAGCCCTTGCCAGGACTTTCCCTCCTGCCTCAGGACCTGTAGCCCAATTAGCTCTTCCTCCTGTAACAACCGCACCAGATCTCTGGCTGGTCCAGAAGTCAGGTGAAAGAGTGCTGTCATCCTCTGAAAGCCCATTCTGTACTAGGCTGAATTTTGCCTGGTGTCCAGTGAACAAGGCTGACTTGAAAGAGGACTATACCCTGAAGAAGAAAATAATAGGACTTTCCATCTTCAAAGCTCCTACCTACACAATTTTGTTTGTTTGTTTGTTTGTTTGTTTGTTTTAGAGACAGGGTCTCCCTCTGTCACCCAGGCTGGAGTGCAGTGGCATGATCATGGCTTACTGCTTCCTCAACCTCCCGGGCTTAAGTGATCCTCCCACCTCAGCCTTCCAAGTGGCTGGGAGTACAAGTGCACACCACCACGCCTGGCTAATTTTTGTATTTTTTGTAGAGACGGGGTTTTGCCATGTTTCCCAGGCTGGTCTCAAACTCCTGGGCTCAACTGATCCACTCGCCTCAGCCTCTCAGTGCTGGGATTACAGGCATAAGCCACCTTGCCCAGCACCAATTGTTAATTTTAGATGGAGGATCTGGTGACCAGCTGGCAGCTATTATTAATATGTGACAGAGAAGCAGATTGTGTGTGTGCTGGGGGAAGGAGGGTGGAAGGGAGGAGGAAATACAAACTGAGATACAGAGGTCATAGACTCCACATCAAGGCCACATGGTCAGGTCAAACACAGAGCAGAAGGTCACAGAGTTTTATTCAATCATAGGCCATTACTCTTCTCTCCTACTGCTCACTACTATAGAATTTTTTGTAATTTTTCCTTCTCATTTGTGGAAGTGTCTCT
>NW_012106919.1:735955-738012 GCF_000951045.1 Mandrillus leucophaeus
TTTTTTTTTTTTAAGACAGGGTTTGGCTGCATTGCCCAGGCTGATCTTGAACTCCTGGGCTCAAGCAATCCGCCTGCCTCAGCCTCCCAAAGTGCTGGGACTACAGGCATGAGCCAAAGCACCTGGTGGGAAATAATTTTTAAAAAGGACTTTTTAAAATCCACATTTGCTATTTACAAGGCGAACACTCAGAACATAGAGACGAAGAAAGGTTGAAACTTAAAGAATGGCAATGTAGTAACTGAAAGAAAGCTTTGTAGTTATATTACATGACTATCAGACAGAAATATTGCTAAAATAAATAGGTTACCACATAACCATCAATGTTTTTATTTCTCAAGAAGATATAAACTTCTAAACTTTTATGTACCTAATGAAATTTAAACTATATAAAGTAAAAAATGACAGAATTATTAAAAAATTGACACATATACCACCATTGTGACAGATTCTAGCATACCTCTTTCAGTAACTGATAGAATCGCTGCTTAAAACATCTACAGGGGATTATTTAAAGAACACCATAAGTTTGATGCAACTGATTATATATAAAACATAGTAACAAGTGAAAAGTATACTTTTACAAAAATCAAGCATATATGAGGTCATAAATTATATTCTAGCATATTAAAAATAATCAGTTTCACAGAGACCAAGTTCTCTGAACATAATGCAATTAAATTACAATATACATCCAGTTTTAAAAGATAATTTTTAAAAAACATATATTTAAACTTTAGAATTTGAAAATATTTAGAACTAAGTGATAAATAATAATAATGAAAATACATATCAAAACTCGTGGGATACAACTAAACTAGTATTTAGAAGGAAATGCACAGTCTTAATTGCCTATATTAGCAAGAAGAAAACACAAAAATTAATGAGATAATCAACTAACATAAGAAATTAGGAAAAAAGCAATTAAAACAGACTCAAAGAATTAGAAGGAAGGAAGCAATTTATTCACACATTAAACTAATGTTTACTGAACACCTACTATTAGGCATTTACGATTCAGCAGTGACTTAAACAAAATCATTTTCCTTATGAAACTTAGTGCCTCCAAAACCAAATATGGAAGTCCTGGTCATCAAGAGATTGGAGTTGCAGTCCAATTTTTCCAGTACCCAGCTGTGTGTCTTTCGGTAAATCATTTTTTCTCACTTTGCCTCCTTTTTCTTATCTGGAAAGGAGACCATAATTTCTATCCTATCTATCGTGATATAATCAAATGGTATCCAGTGACACAAACTATATTTTGGAAAAGTATAAGCATTATACAAATATAAAATTATTATTACTAATATTTAAAACATCCACGTTCCTTTTGCTATTACTGCCTTCCTAGTCTTGGGGAAATAAAATGACAGCTTAATTTAAAACTTTCCTTCCTTTAATTGGCTAAAAGCCATAACATGAGTCTAGCTATGAGGTGGCTTCAAATCTTAATGCTGGGAGAGACTGAGTGTTGGGTCACCTGTTACTGTGAAATCAACGATGCAGCATGAATTACTAAGTCTACTCTCATGTATGCCTTGTATTTCTGCAACTCTGAACAGTGGAATTTTCACAGTAGAATTTAGCACTTATCAGTTTTCCTGTCCCACACTTCAAGATCAAAGGTTCTTGACACATCAAACACTGAGTTAAAAATAGCTGCTCAGAGTAGGCAATTTTTTTCATTCAACATTCTTTTACAGAGCATTGCTTATGTGTTAGTTAATAGATTGAGCATTGGAAACTCAGAGATTACAATTCAGTTGGCAACGCTGACAAAATTGTCTAGCATTCTCTTAGCATACTTATCTAAACACATGAGATCACAAGGGAAGACTCCCCCACCTACACACAAGCCCAACCTCGTCTTACCACCTTCAGAGCTGAACTAACAGAGTGAGGTCAATTGTTCTCAGCCTTTTGACTAAAATCAAGAACGGAGAGTGAGGGCAGAGGTAGATGGTCCTGGTCTCATTTCTTGTTTCTGTATTCCTAAGGCCTAAGGCAGGGGCTGATGTTCACTAAGTTCTTAACAAATATTTGTTGGGTAAATGAAG
>NW_012106919.1:742792-774510 GCF_000951045.1 Mandrillus leucophaeus
ATGAGATGGTCTTTTCTTGTGGGCAACATGGACAAATCTTAGCTATTCTTCAGACCTGCCATTTCCTCTGTGAAATTTGTTCTGACCCCACCACATCTTCCCCTATCTTCCGTATCCATATCATTTTGTACATAACCCTTAAAACAGCACTTCAGCATTTCAAAACAGTTATGTATCTGTTTCCTCAACTATAATAGGAGGTCAAGAATTATACCTTGTTTTTGACTCCTGGAACCTGTTGGTAGAGTTCAGTAAGAGTTTCTAAACTGTTGTCTGTGTGGTTAAATTAAACAAATAGCCATAGAAATAAAATGTTAATCATTATTGGTCATGTACACCTGCATTTGTGTCCATCAAATTTTCTGAACAAAAATCAAAATGTGTGGTCTGAAAATGTGACAGATGATTTGAAAGTGGAAAATGTCCTAGAAAATTTGTGTCATGCTGCCCCAAACTTGTGTCCCATAAACATCCCATCAACATTTCAGGACTAAAATTGCCAATATTCCCTCCCTCTACCTAAACCCACTGCCATGCTTCAAATGAAATTTATCCATTGTCAATCCAAGAAAATAAATCGCCTCTATATTGCTGTTTACTTCTCTGCCTGGATCAGGAGGCCATACACCTTTCAGTTCCTCTTGATAGGCTGGAAGACTAAAACCAAGATTAGCTTTGAATTGCTCTGCTTTCTTTGGTTTACTTTTAGTTCTCAGTCAATCAAGTACTTTAGAAAAGCCCAATACTAGTAGATGCTTAGCCTTGTGCTGGTAGCTATTGCCAAGAAGATACATTGATTAGTCTTTTACTATGTACCAGGTACTGGATTAAGAACTTTAGATAGATTATCTTTTGTGATTCTCACAATAGCCCCTTATAAATTATTATTATAATGTCAATATTGTGGATGAGAAAACTAAGGCTTAAAGAGAGTAAGCAACGTACTCAAAGTCCTACATAGCTAGTAAGCAAGCAAAGTTAAACCTTAAACCCAATACTGAGGCTGGGTGCAGTGGCATGTGCCTCTAGTGCCAGGTGGCTGAGGCAGGAGGATTGGCTGAGGCAGGAGGATTGACTTAGCGCAGGAGGGAGGCCACAGTGAGCCGTGATTAGCACCACTATACTATAGCCAGGGCAAAAGAGTGAGATCCTGTCTCAAAAATAAATAAATAAATAAACAAACAAACATAGTACTGAAGTCTGTGCTCTTAACAACAGGCAGCTTACTGTCTGTCTGGGGAGATAACACATTCACATATGAAATAATTGGAAAACAGTATTCCTTGAAATGTCAGGATGTGGCTCCTTAAGTTCTCCAAGGCCAGATTGAGATTTGTTTTTCTGAACCTTGAGGGACATTCAGGAGAAACGAGCCTGAGTTTTATAACAAAGTAAAAGTTTACAAGAGCCCTGAGTTATATACAATAAGTTCAATGATCGAAGATGTAGGGTGGGTAGACAAGAGAATTCATGGGAAAATGCCTCCAGACCTAATAACTTATATTTGTCAAACACTTTCCAGTTCACAGAGCATTTTCACATATACTACGTCACATCATCTTCACAACCCTGTGAAATACAAATCATCTTTCTTTTACAAGCTAGGACAAAGCATTGATTAAGTAGCTTGCCCCATATCATGAATATATGTTCCAAAGTGGTCAGCATGCAGACTCAGACCCCAATCTCTGCCTCCCAGCAACTCTATTTTCTGCCGTGACTCACTGTGACTCAGGAGCCGAGCAGCCCAGGGTCCAGTCTGGCTGCTCTTCCCAGGAGCTTTCCCACCTGGCCTCCTGCTCAGTGGGTGCTGCTGGAGTCCCTTCCATTGGTCCAACTGGTGGTCTCTACCAACTGCCACAGAAGCTTCCAACAGCCACATTCCACCCATCCAACCCTTCTGCCATTAGAGAACCAGGAATTCCCTGGTTTTGGGGGCAAAGAATGGGACATACTCATAAAGCCTCAAGCTCCTAAAACTCATGACTATCCTTTTACTCCTGCCTCAAGTTTTACACATAAATCAATGAAAAGCTGGTCATTGTGTGGCTTTCCAAGCCATTTGGATGCTGTGAAACTTGAAATGGGAGAAACATTGAAATTCCTGGAACTCTACTTCTGAGTATCTTATTGCCTTTTCCCATTCCCTAACCTTCCCTGTGATAGTCTTAACATTCCTGCAGTCAATAAATATTTATCAAGCACCTGTTAGGCGCCAGAACTATTCTAAGTTGGGATTGTAGGCCTAGCATGGTGGCTCATGCCTATATCCCTAACTACTTGGGAGGCTGAGGTAGGAGGATCACCTAAGCCCCAGAGATTGAAGATGCAGTCAGCCATGATCGCACCACCACTGCACTCCAGCCTGGGCAACAGAGTGAGACCCCAACTCTTTTTTTTTTTTTTGAGATGGAGTCTCACTCGGTCGCCGAGGCTGGAGTGCAGTGGCGTGATCTCAGCTCACTGCAACTTCCACCTCCCAGGTTCACGCCATTCTCCTGCCTCAGCCTCCTGAGTAGCTGGGACCACAGGCGCCCGCCACCACACCTGGCTAATTTTTTGTATTTTTAGTAGAGACAAGGGTTCACCATGTCAGCCAGGATAGTCTCAATCTCCTGACCTCGTGATCCACCCGCCTCGGCCTCCCAAAGTGCTGGGATTATAGGCATGAGCCACCGCGCTCAGACTGCGAGACCCCAACTGTTAAAAAAAAAAAAAAAAAACTTACTTGGGTGAATGCATCACTGATCACCCCAGAAAAAGCACCCCATGCTTGCTATCATGAAACTTGCATTACAGTTGGGACAGACTAACTAAATAAATAGCATGCCAAATGGTGATGGACATTATAATAAAAAATAAACTTAGGAAATTAACTGGCGGAATGGGGTCTATGTTGGAAAGAAGTTGTTCAGGGAAGGCAGATTTAATAAGACACCTAAATGCAATACAGGAAGAAGCAAAGCCAATTGGCCCTCAAGGGAAGGGTTTTCCAGGCACAAAGAACATAGTGCAAAGGCCCTAAGCTTCCCTCATACTTAGGTTATTCACAGAATGGGAAGGAGGCCAGAGCGGCTGGAGCAGAATGAACAAAGGGGAGTGTAGTAGAAGATGAGGTCAGAGTGAGCAAGTGAGGGACCTGATTTTGTAATGCCTCATAGGCCCATAGAAGATTGTTGTTTTTCAGGCATTCAACCTCATTCAAACAAACCAAGCAATTATTTTAGGCCAGAATTGTTGGGTGCTGACGATACAGAGATGAATAAGACAAAGGCATTACTGTCAAGAAGCTGAGTCTGATGGAGAACAGAGACAAGTAAGCAGACAGCTATGTCACAGTGTAACTGGTACTGCGAGAGGGTTAAGCCCTGATTACTGTAGTAACATATGGAAGGCACCTACTGCAGATGGGAGGTCAGAGAAACTGAAGTCTAAACCTGTGCCATTCGGAAGGAGACCACTGGCCCAATGGGGTTATTAAAGATGTTAAATGTGACTAGTATGACTGGGGAACCAAATGTTTAATATTAATTAATTTAAATATAAAACTGAAACAGTGTGAAATATTTTTCCCTTAAATTCAACCTTACAGTTTTGGTAGGACTACTTCTACTTTTGTCATTGCGTCCCATAAGATTTCATGATTGTTTTGTAGTGCTCATGTACTTTCTACTTTCACTTTTAAAAAATGTTGCTACTACAAAATCTACAATTAAATAAATATGTGGCTCACATAATATTTCTACTGGACAGCACTAACCTAAACTCAAAGTGGAAGAGACAAGCCAGGGATGTAGAAGAAACCTCAAGGCAGAGGGGCTACATGTGCCAATGTCCAGATCGCAGACAGAGCATGGCACCTTCGAGGAGGCACAAATAACTCAGAATGATGAGTCCTGAAGTGTCAGCAAGCAGGTAGGTGGAGATGAGGCAGAAAAAGTAAACAGAAGCTGGGTCTGAAGGTCTCATGTGTAATTCAAGGGAATTTGAGCTTTATCGTGAGTATAACAGGGAGCTACCGAGGGAAGACACCTGGCCAGCTGGGATTGTTGCAAAGGTCATTCTGACTATCATGTGGAGCATACAATGAAGTGGGGCAAGCATGGAAGGAGGAAGACCAGTTAGTGCTCCTTGCAAAAATGAGGCAAGAGTCGAGGGCAGTGATAGTGGAGGAGAAGAGAGAAGTCGGCTAATGTGAGACATTATGAGAGGTCAGGTTGGCTAGACTTGTCATTGGATAGGTATGAAAAATGAGGGTAACAGGATGGCTTAGAGATCAGTCCCTAACACTGTAGGCTCTGAAAAGCAAATGACTACTGCCCTCCAAAGCCAGGTGTCCAAGCAAATGACTGAGCTCCTAAAGGGATGCAGGGTGTGAGGGCTGACTTCAGTGGCCATACTTCCCTCAGACCGTAAACAATATGAATCAAGAAACATCTCCTGGAATTCCACCTGGGCATCTTGTTTGTCTTTGATTAGTATAATTTTTAGAAGTCAATGTATTCCATGCTGCCAGGTACACTGCTCCAGCATTTGCATTTCCTTTGATCAGAGGATGGTTAAGTGGCAAGATTACATCTCTCAAAAATAATCTCGGGAAAGGAGAAATGTATTTCAGGTGCTTCCTACTCCTCAAATGGCAAACAGGGAACATATATTCAATAGAGTCACACCCATCTCAGCAACCCAGGGGCATGCCCAGGTTTTGTGGAGCCTAAAATTTATATAGCTGTTGGTTGAGTTTTTTTTTTTTTTTTTATGGACCGGGGAGGAGGAAGGGTCTCTTTAAGGAAAATAATACCCAATTATGAATTTAAAATCACTAGGTAGGTTCTCATGCAAATGAGGGGCCCTGACCCTTAAACTTCACTAGCATATCGATTGTTTGAGAAGGCCATTTTTTTAAATCCATTAAACATGTATCAGCTGATGGGTTATGGGCACTGAGCAGTACATAGAGATATAAACGTGAATGAGAACAGACATAGGCCCTGCCCTCAAGAAATCTACCATTTAAAGAAGGAGATACATAAATAGGTCATTGTAGAACTACATTATAAATGCAGGTATAAGAGCTCTATCCACAGAGTGTAGTGGGTGCAGACAGGAGGGGCACTCAACTCACCTGAGGTGAAAGGTGCTTGGGTATCTTCCTGAGGGATAGGCCACCAGCGGGATGTGTAAGATACGTGAATTACATAAACACTAGGTAGAAAACAGGTTTTGGATAATATTTTGTGCCCTATGAAGCTGGAAACTTTGTCAGCTAAAAGTAGAAAGGCCTTAAATGGCAAACCCAGTTCTTGCTAAAAGTCTTATCACTGCCAAGATTAACTCCGTACTACTAGCTGGAGATTCTCCCCAGGATAAAATGACAATCCTATTGTGGACTGAATTATGTCCCCCCAAAATTCATCTATTGAAGCCCTAGCCCCAAATGTAACTGTATTTGGAGCTATGGTCTTTCAGCAGGTAACTGAGGTTAAATGAAGTCATCAAGGTAGGACCCTGAGCTGATAGGTTAGGTGTCCTTATAAGAAGAAGAAGAGACACCAGAGACATATATGTGTCTCTCTGTCACTCTTACTCTTTCTCTATCTTCCCCATCACCACCCCCCAACCTTCTGCAGGGCACAGAGGAAAGGCCTTGCCAGAACACATTGAGAAAGTGACTCTCTGTAAGCCAGGAAGAGAGTCCTCACCAGAAACCAAATTTTCTGTCACCTTGATCTTGGACATCTAGCCTCCAGAACTATGAAAAAATTAATTTCTGTTGTTTAAGACCCCCTGTCTGTGGTACCTTGTTATGGCAGCCTGAGCAGACTAATAAAGATCTTTAGAAAAATATGGTCCATTTATCCCTATGCCTGGCCCCTGAGCAGAATATCCAGGAACAGTGGGCTATTACTGTGCCTCCTTGTCCACATTTCCAGGGGAAATCCAAGAATGATATTTAGTGTCCTCTTACCACCTTGGGCTTTATTCCTTCCTTCTCACACTTTCGTACCTCTAGGCCACTCTTAGAGTCATGCCCCAAGGGTCATAGTCACTGTGTTAGTCTGTTCTTGCATTGCTATAAAGGAATACCTGAGGCTGGGTAATTTATAAAGAAAAGAGGCTTAATTGGCTCATGGTTCTGCAGGCTGTACAGGAAGCATGACTCTGGCATCTACTCAGCTTCTAGTGAGGCCTCAGGGAGCTTTTGTTCATGGTGCAAGGCAAAGCAGGAGCAGTCACATGGCCAGTGAGGAACCCCAAGTGGTGGGGAGGAGGGCAGGCTCTTTTAAACACCCAGATCTCAAGTGAACTAACTGAGCGAGAATTCACTCATCACCAAGGGGATGGTGCTAAACCATTCATGAGGGATCCACCCCCATGACTCAATCACTTCCCACCAGGCCCCACCTCCAACACTGGGATTCACATTTTTCAACATGAGATTTGGAGGAAATGAACATCCAAACCATATCAGTCACAGCTAGCTAATGATTCTTTGCTCATTCATTAGGGAGGTAGCCTAATAATACTGAAAGAGTTCTGGTAATACATTTGACCCCTAAACAACACAGGTTCAAACTTTACAGGTTCACTCACATATGGATTTTTTCAATAAAAGTTACACTGAGTATGCCCGCCTCTCCTGCCTCCCTTCCACTTCCTCCATCTCTTCCGCTCCTGCCACTCCTGAGACAGTAGGACCAACCTCTCCTCTTCCACCTTCTTCTCCTCAGCCTACTCAACATGAAGATGATGAGGATAAAGATCTTTGTGATGATTCACTTCCACTTAATTAATAGTAAATACAATTTCTCTTCCTTATGATTTTTAATAACTTTTCTTTTCTCTAGCTTACTATATTATATACAATATATAATACATATAATATACAAAATTTTATTCTGCATATTATCGACTGTTTATGTTGACTGTGTAAGGCTTCTTAACTGTAGGCTGTTAGTAGTTAAGTTTTGGGAAAGTCAAAAGTTACACTCAGAGGCCGGGCACGGTGGCTCACGCCTGTAATCCCAGCACTTTGGGAGGCCGAGGTGGGCGGATCACGAGGTCAAGAGTTTGAGACCAGGCTGAGCAACATAGTGAAACCCTGTCTCTACTAAAAATACAAAAATTAGCCAGGAATGGTGGCGCACACCTGTAGTCCCAGCTACTCAGGAGGCTGAGGCAGGGGAATTTTGAGCCCAGGAGGTGGAGGTTGCAGTGAGCCGAGATCACACCATTGCACTCCAGAGTGAGACTCCATCTCCAAAAAAAAAAAAGTTACCCTTGGATTTCCGACTTTGCCAGGGGTCAGCACCTCTAACCTAACCCCTTCATTATTCAGGGGTCAACTGTACTTGGAAATAGCCCAGCTCAGCTGCTGTACTGGGTGCAAGGTCCCAGGCAAGTCAAGTTCTGTCTCTGTACTGGAAAATTAAGGAATGAGCTAGGTTATTCCTAGGCTGTCTTCTACCTGAATGAGTCTAGGGTTCTAAACTGTTATCTTTCTGGGGTTCACTTTTAAGAGCCTCCAAAGACTTCATGAATTTCTCCAAGGCCCACATCAAGGAATCATTATCTAAGATGGGGAGGTACCTTTGGCCAGGAGTTCTTCCCAGAAGTCTTCAAATCGCGTTTGGTGTACAGGTAGCTGCACTACCTGCTCAGAAGTATTAGAATCTCCCACTTTTTAGCACTTTGGGATTCACAAAATGTTTGGGGTCTCAAAGGTCTCAATGGAAGGTTCTGATTAACAGGAAATATTACAAAGTCTTTTCCCATTGAGAAGAGGAGTCTCTGTAGTATTCCTTCCATGTGGACAGGGAAAAACTAAAAGAAAAGTATAAAATGTCAGGGAGGAAACTGCTTGAGTGCTATCTCCTGACTGTGTAGTGAGGGGAACCTTCTTAATGTCCCAGGGGACAGGCAAAGTTGTGCCAACCTAACTTGCATTTTGGCATGGGATCTCAAATGCCCCGTGAGCAAACAGCCAGCATCCTGCTCTCACTGCCACGCCAGTGTCGTGACTGGTGAGTGTGGCAGATCCTCCTGGAAACAGGCTTCAAAACCAAGCCTCAGAGGCCACGTAAGAGGCAAGGAGCCATTTCACAGTCCTATTGTCTGTGTGCCTGAGAATCACAGAGTGAAAATACGCTAAAGTTGAAAGGGACTTCAAGGTCAAACCAAGGTTGAAGGTTGGGCACCTATCAAAATGGCTTTGAATTGTACATTTTTTCATGTGCATTTGAACCCGCAGCTGATTGTAAACTCTGTAAGTAACCATCTATTATTTTCGTGTCTCCTCCTTTGTACTTAGTATGTTCATTATATTTTCTGATGCCAAATGTGGGGGAGCACGCAGTGGGGAGATTCCACACTGATTCTTCAATTCTCCAACACCAACTTGGTGTCCGTCTTAGTCCATTTTGTGCTGCTATAAAAGAATACCTGAGACTGGGTAATTTACAAAGAGGTTTATTTAGCTCATGGTTCTGCAGGCTAAGAACTCAAGGATGTGGTCCTGGCTTCTGGTGAGGGTTTTTGCGCTGTGTCATAACATGACAGAGAAGGTCAAAGGTGAAGCAAACGTGTATGAAGAGAGAAAAGCCTGAGGGGCATCTGGCTTTATAACAAATCACTCCCGCAGGAACTAACCCAGTCTGGCCAGAGCAAGAAGTCACTCACTACCACAAGAGCAGCACTAAGCCATTCATGAGGGAGCCACCCCCATGACTCAAACAACTCCCACCAAGCCCCACTTCCCAATTCAGCCACATGGGGACCAAATTTCAACATGAGTTTTGGTGAAGACAAACAAACCATAGCAATGTCCAGCAATTCAATTCAATTGTGACACTAACTACTGGAGCCAGCACAGACCTCACAGGGTAAGGGCTCAGTCTCACAAGACTACCCCCACTTCAGGTGCCCAGGCTACCTGCACTTCTGCCTGACTACAAATTCAAGGGTTGCCATGACTCCCCCTCAGGTTTAATCATTGGCTAGAATGACTCACAGAATTCAGGGAAGAACTTTGCTTACATTTACTGGCTTATTTTAAAAGATACAACTTAGGAATAGCCAAATGGAAGAGATGTCTGAGGCACGGTATGGGGCAGGGCACGCAGAGTTTTCACGCTCTGTCCAGGTGCACCTTGTCCCAGCCCATCCCTGTGTTCACCAACCCAGAAGCTTCCTGAGTCCCATTGTTCAAGACTTTTTACAATCAATTTCAAGAGCCCTGCTTCCCACCCTTTCTGGAGTTCAGGGGATGGGACTGAAAGTTCAGTCTTTCTGGTGACCAGCCTCCATCCTGGAGCTACCTAGGCACTCAAACCTGAGTCACCTCATTAGCATAAATCCAGATGTGGTTAAAGGGGTTCCTTATGAATGACAAAAGGCACTCCTGTCAGTCGGGAAGTTCCAAGGGTTTTAGGAACTTCTTGACTTGAACAAGAGACTAAAACCAAATGTATTTTTTATTGCACCACAATTGCACACAGGTTCTTAATTAAACACGTATCAGTTAATTCACTGACTAGCTTGGAACACAGGAAGCATGATGAGGGGCTAAAAATGGCTAAGAAATCCCTTCTCTCTGAAATCAGAAAGATTATGGGAAACCCTTTATTTTGGGACAGGTCATTCTGCTAGAAGAACATATAGCCCCAACTCCATACATAACCTTGAATTTGGTGAGAGGATAGATAAAATGGCATAGATTTTTGGCTATTTTTGTAATTTAAAAAGGCTAAATTTCTTATTTGGGAGTTTTCCCAGATTTAGTTAATTATGAGGCTCTCTGATTACTCCTTATTCTCTGACCCTCTTTATTGAATCCTGTGAGCTAACAGAATGACAGAAAGCAGGGGCTGCAGCACAGTGCCCTTGGCACCTCTGCAGCTGAGAAACCTGCTATTTCCATATGCACAAGCTTGCCAGAGCTGCCTCTGAGCAAGTTGCGAAGAGATAACTGGCAGCAGAAAGATGCACCAGCACCAGGGAGGTATCAGAGCCGGTCAACCAGGGTATGCCGTGGCAATCAATTATGTAGTAGGATTTGGCTGCCTTTCAGAAGCTCCTTTCACCACATTCCAAAGGCTCTTGCATTAAAAAGCATGCAGCGCTCTGTTCTCCTCAAGATGGCAAACTCAGAGAGGATTGCCTGGGCCATCCCACAGCTTCCTGCCATTAGAATTTCTTACATGTTGTGAATTGAAGCTGAGATTAAAGAAAGATGCTTGGAGATTTGCAACTCAGGAATCCTCAGCCTGAAATACCTCAAGAGATCATCTTGTTCATTTACAGTGTTCATGCCTACATTGAGAATGGACAATGCTTGAGATGTTCCATTTACCCCCTGATTCACTTCCCATCTTTGGAGGCAGTAGACTGGACTAGATTATTTCTACTTCAGCAGTAGAGACAGGCCTGGGTGAAGCTGAAGTTTCACCACCCCATCAATCTGCTCTGATTCTGAAGTTAGACCTATTTATGTGATGCTTGATCTTTCCTCATCCTCTATGTTTTCAAGGCCCAGACTGGGAAATAGGAGGGTGACCAACTGTCATGGTTTTCTCAGGACTATAGAGGTTACTGGGAAATAGAACTTTCTCTTTTTTCAACTTTTATTTTAGGTTTGGGGTACATGTGCAGGTTTGCTGTATAGGTAAACTCGTGTCACAGAGGTTTGTTGTATAAATTATTTTATCACCCTGGTACTAAGCCTAGTACCCAACAATTATTTTTTTCTGCTCCTCTCCCTCCTCCCACCCTCCACTCTTAGGGAGGACCCAGTGTCTATTTGTGTCCATGTGTTCTCATCATTTAGTTCCCACTTATAAGAAAAAATGTGCAGCATTTGGTTTTCTGTTCCTGTGTTAGTTTGCTAAGGATAATGGCCTCCAGCTCCATCCACGTTCCTGCAAAGGACATGATCTCATTCTTTTTTGTGGCTGCATAGTATTCCATGGTGAATATGTACCACATTTTCTTTATCCAGTCTATCACTGATGGGCATTTAGTTGATTCCATGTGTTTGCTATTGTGAATAGTACTCCAATGAACCTATGTATGCATGTGTTCTTATGGTGGAACAATTCATATTCCTTTGGGTATATACTGAGTAATGGGACAAATGGTAGTTCTGTTTTTAGCTCTTTGAGGAACTGCCACACTGCTTTCCACAATGGTTAAACTAATGTGCACTCCCACCAACAGTGTGTAAGGATTCCCTTTCTGTGTAACCTCACCAGCATCTGTTTTTTTTGACTTTTTTTTTTTTTTTTTTTTGCCTCGTGGGTTGAAGCAATTCTCCTGCCTCAGCCTCCAGAGTAGCTGGGACTACAGGCATGAGCCACAATGCCCAGCTAATTTTTGTATTTTTAGTAGAGACAGAGTTTCACCATGTTAGCCAGGCTGGTCTCGAACTCCTGACCTCAGGCAATCTGCCCACCTTGGCCTCCCAAAATGCTGGGATTACAGGCATGAGTCACTGCACCCAGCCTTGACTTTTTAGTAATAACCACTCTGACTGGTGTGAAATGGTATCTCATGTGGTTTTGATTTGCATTTCTCTAATGCTCAGTGATATTAAGCTTTTCTTCACATGCTTGTTGGCCACATGTATGTCTTTTTTTGAAAAGTGTCTTTTCATGTCCTTTGCCCATTTTTCAATGGGGTTGTTTTTTTCTTGTAAATTTGTTAAAGTCCCTTATAGATGCTGGAAACTAGACCTTTGCCAGATGCATAGATTGCAAATATTTTCTCCCTTTCTATACTTTGTCTGTTTACTCTGTTGATAGTATCTTTTGCTGTGCAGAAGCTCTTTAGTTTAATTAAACACCATTTGTCAATTTTTGCTTTTGTTGCAATTGCTTTCAGCGTCTTTGTCATGAAATATGTGACTGTTCCTATGTCCAAAATGGTATTGCCTAGGTCGTCTTCCAGGGTTTTTATAGTTTTGAGTTTTACATTTAAGTCTTTAATCTATCTTCAGTTGATTTTTGTATATAGTGTAAAGAAGGGGTCCAGTTTCAATCTTCTGCATGTGGCTAGCCAGTTCTCCTAGCACCATGAATTGAATAAGGAGTCCTTTCCTCATTGCTTGTTTTTGTCAGCTTTGTCGAAGATCAGACGGTTGTATGTGTGCAGCCTTTTTTCTGGGTTCTCTATTCTGTTCCATTGGTCTATGTGTCTGTTTTTGTACCAGTGCTGTGCTGTTTTGGTTACTCTAGCCCTGCAGTATAGCTTGAAGTTGGGAAGCATGATTTCTCCAGCTTTGTCCTTTTTGCTTAGGATTGCCTTGGCTATTCAGGCTCTGTTTTAGTTCTATCTGAATTTTGAAATAGTTTTCTCTAGTTCTGTGAAGAATGTCATTGGTAGTTTGATACAAAGAGCATTGAATCTGTAAATTGCTTTGAGCAGTATGGCCATTTTAATGATATTGATTCTTCTGATCCATGAACATGGAATGTTTTTCCATTTGTTTGTATTATCTCTGATTTCTTTGAGCAGTGTCGTGTAATTCTCACTATAGAGATCTTTCACTTCTCCTGAGACACAGAAATTTCATGCTAAAACTAGTAAAGTCCCAGACAAACTAAGATGAGTCAGTAACTGTAGGAAATAGTTGGAACTGACCTGAAACAAGTATAGTCCCAGACAGGTTTTTGGGAAGTCAAATTCAGAGCCTGGTTTTGTTTGGAAGGTAGCGGCTCTGCTATACCATTCTTTTGAATTCGGCAAGAAATAATTATGTGATCTGTGGCTGCACAAAAAATGAATCGCTATAGCAGTAGATAGTGTAAGCATATAGACTCCAAAATAAAAATCCACAAAAATATATGTTTTATGAGAGAAGGAATAATTTTTTCTATATTTCTATCACTTACTATAATGCAAGCCACATAGTAAATATTCTAATAAATATTTGTGAAGTAAATGAATACATGAATTCCAGCTCTGTCTGGCTCTATCATTACTACCTGTATGACATTACCTAAGTTACCGAATGTCTTTCTTTTTTTTTTTTTGAGATAGAGTCTCAGTCTGTTGCCCAGGCTAGAGTGCAGTGGCACGATCACGGCTCACTGCAACTTCTGCCTCCAGAGTGCAAGGGTTCCAGTTACTCTTGTGTCTAAAACCGAGTAGCTGGGATTACAGGCATGCATCACCACACTCAGCTAATTTTTGTATGTTTAGTAGAGACAGGTTTCGCCACATTGGCCAGGCTGGTCTCAAACTCCTGGCCTCAAGTGATATGCCCGCCTCAGCCTCCCAAATTGCTGAGATTACAGGCATGAGCCACCACACCCAGCCTGAAGGTACTAAACGTCTTTAAGCTTCTGTTTCTTCATCTGTAAAGTGAGGATGATAATAATTAGCCGCTTCATAGTTGTTATGGGCTAAATGAATTGTGTCCCCGTGCTCAAGTTTATATGTTGAAGTTAACCCCCAATACCTCCAAGTGTCCTTATAGGAATTGGAAATATTGACACAGAGACACCAGGCACAAGTGCACACAGAGAAAAGACCATGTGAGGACACAGTGAGAAAGTGGCCACCTGCAAGCCACAGAGAGAGGCCTTAGGAGACACTAAACCTGCTGACACCTTCATCTTGGACTTCTAGCCTCCAGAACTGTGGGAAAATAAATTGCTGTTGTTTAAGCCATTCAGCCTAGTGTATTTTGTTATAGCAGCCTTATCGAACTCATACAATAGAAGAAATAATGCCCGTAAATCACCTAGCACATGAATGCTCAGTAAATGTTTCTAATAATAAAAATATCTGAGCAGGGCATTGAAAATATGTAATATACACAAAAACATACAAAAGGGAATCAGCAGAATTATTTGTCTACACCTGAGGACCTTGGGGGACAGAGAAAACTGAACCTGCCCTGCATACTATTCTCTGCACTGGGATCATGAAAGAGTGTATCCACAAACGACATTCTAGTCCAGGACATCTCAAACCTTAAAGTGCATGTGGATCACCTGGGGAACTTGTTAAAATGCAAATTCTGATTCAGTGGGTCTAGGGTCTGCATTTCAAACAAGCTCCCAGGTGATTCTGATGCTGCTGGTTACAGGACCACAGCAGGCAACACTGAAGAAATAGGTTTCTGAGTCCTAAGGAGAGTTATAAACCACTGGATACACAAGACACAAAACCAAATGCATCAAGTGGCTAGAAAATACTCAGTAAATTGAATACTGTATTTGTATATATCATGACTAGAGATGGCAGTGCCACTTAAGTATATATATAATTCAGGATCATGGAGTTAAAGTGCTCAGGCAGGTAAAGTCATCTGGAGAATGCCTGAAGGAAGAAAGGAAGACACTTCATTCAGCAGGGGAAAATAAAGAAAACATTCTCTGCAGGAGAACCCCTGTGGGTTACAGCGACCTTAAATAGTTCAAGTCGAGTTGTATTTAGTTCCTTACTTCCCTACCCTAATAAGTACAGGGGCGGCATTTTGCTGCTCCTCTGGAAGGGTGAGGGGAGGGAGGAACGTGTGGGTATGCTTATGGCACTGTTTGCTCCAGCTAACTAATGTTTGGCTTCCTTATCTTTGGAGAGTGTAATGGGTGTTGGTGCCAGCTTGGAGGCCACCTGATCTCAATCAGACTCTAAAGTCATTAACGAAGCTACTAGGAGGTAAGCCTCCATGTGGCCTGCAGCCAGAGCTTTAGGAAGAGGGAACAAGGAGAGGGAAAACAAACTCAACCTTGGGTTACCTAAGATGAACATCTTTACTAGAGTTCCAGAGTCTGCATCACCAAGGCTCTTACTATGCTCCAAGATGTGGTCCCTTCCAGGTACCTGGCTGGCCACACACAGATCAGACTTTCCTTGTCCCCTGAGACCCAGGAAGTTCCATGGGGCCATCAGATGTGGATCCAAGCACTTGGGCATGTTTATGTTTTTAGTGGTTTTTCTAGAGTTGGAGGATGAATCATGAAAGAATAGCAGAAATTCGGCGGGGTGCGGTGGCCCACACCTGTAATCCCAGGACTTTGGGAGGTTGAGGCAGGCGGATCACCAGAGGTTAAGAGTTTGAGACCAGCCTGGTCAACATGGCGAAACCCTGTCTCTACTAAAAATACAAAATTAGCCGGGTGTGGTGGCATGCGCCTGTAATCCCAGCTACTCGGGAGGCTGAGGCAGGAGAATCCCTTGAACCCAGGAGGCAGAGTTTGCAGTGAGCTGAGAGTGTGCCACTGCACTCCAGCCTGGGCAGCAGAGCAAGACTCTGTCTCAAAAAAAAAAAAAAGAAAGAAAAAAAGTAGCAGAAATTCCAGACCCTGAAAACTTGGATTAATCAGCTGACATATGGGTATTCTTTTGTAGAAAAGTGAGTTTCTTCTATGTTAAGTGGTCAAGATGATCCCTGATGGTAATAGCTCCATAAACAGATTTTTTTAGGGCTTCATTCAAACTGTAGGATCATATATTATTGGATTTAGATTAGGAGCTTGGATTTTGGAGGTTTGCCAGCTGTTTCATCTGGGCAAGATCCTTAACCTCTCTGAAGTCTCAATTTCCCAAATTTAAAAAATAATATTTATATCATGGATTAAATGAGACATAAAGCATACAAAGTGATTGGCTTTTATTACAATTTTTTCTCTTCTTATCCCACTTAATTATGTTCTTCCCATGAAGTAATGTCAGGCTCTATAAAGGCAGTTGGGGCTGTGGGCCTATTTCCCTCTTCTCCACTCATCCTGAAGTCTGCTACATTGCTTCTCTATTAGAGAATATTTAATTGAGCATCTCCTGTATGCCAACTAAAAGACACAGTCTTTGCACTTAAAGGAGTCCACAGTCACTTAGAAGGAGACAAGATGAGTCAGCAAATAAATATAATCAAGTATCTTAGGTGCTCTGGCAAATGTCTAAATGGACAAGGAGTGATGAAGCAGAGCATGTTTACTTCTAGTTTGGAGACTTAAATAAGAAAAGGATTAAAAGTGGATGTGTTTGAACTGAGTTTTGAGAAATGAGAATTGGCCAGATATTCCAGAGTGTGTGTTTTGTGTGTGGGCACTTAGTGGAAGGGGAGGATTGGTGGGCATGGGTCACCAAGAAACAAGCAACAGCCTGACTTATCAGGGATCTGGAAGAGGTTTGAAGTTGTCAGAGTGTGGGATGTGTGGGGAAGGTGGTAGAGCAAGAGATAAGGTTACACAGCTAGATCAAGGTCAACTCACAGAGGATCTCCTAAGCCATACTTAGGAGTTTGGGCTTGACCATGAGGGTAATGAAAGCCAATAAGAGGGGAGTGGTTTGGTCAGACATATGGGTAAGTGTTATAGGGAAAAATTTTTCTCTAGTTGCAAAAATAGTTTATTTTCAATGGGTTGGGGGAGGGGGGAAACACAAGAAAAAAACTACATATGAACTGACTACCAATACCCAACTTGTAATGTACTGGAGCGAGTTTTCCAGAGAGAATAACAGAGTGTAAAAGGAAAAAAACTTTTTTTCCTACTCTCCCTGCTCCCTATTTACTCAATATAGATCACTTCTTAGACCAGATGTGTGTTTTTCCCCACACATCAAGCAATTCTCCAGTGGACCCTCACTGGGTATCCTAAAATCCAATTCTGATTCTATCTACCTGGATATAGCATCAGATCCCAGTGGTTGTGGGCTCAGTCCCGCAAAACTGCTCTCACTTCAGAGGCCAGTTGCAAGTCTGGGCCACCTTTGTTTTTCACCAACTGGCTATAAACTGGGAGTCCCTCAACTTTCTGCTTGGGTTTGATTAATTTGCTGGGATGGCTCACGGAATTCAGGGAAACATTAACCAGCTTATTAACTGTTTTACCAGTTTATTACAAATGATATTACAAAGGATACAGATAAACCGCCAGATGAAGAGACACATGGGCAAGGTATGGCAGAGCGGTTGCAGAGCTTCCATGCTGTGTCTAGGTGAGCCACCCTCCTGGTGTCTCCTAGCGTTTAGCAGTCCCGAAGCTCATCAACTCTTATTTGAGTGTTTGTAGAGCTTGATGTTCAGCAACACCCTCCCTCCCCTTCTTGGAGGTTGGAAGGTAGGGTTGAAAGTTCCAATTCTCTAATCACTTGGTCTTTCTGGTGACTGGTCCTATCCTGAGACTAATGCCCCTACACTAAGTCACCTTATTGGCATAAATGCTGGAGTTATTAAAGGAGCTCATTATGAATAACAAAGATGTTCCCATCACCAAGGAAATTCTAGGGGTTTTAGAAGCTATGACAGGAACCAGGAAAAAAAAAACACCAAAGATATTTTATATTATATCACAAGGGGAAGGGGAGCCAACATGTACTGTGCACCTATTATGTGGCAGGTATTTTATGAAGTTTATCTCATTTAACATAACTCTAAGGTTTGCTGCTCCATGTGGGTCCACAGCCAGAGGGTTTTGAAGAGGGTCTACAGAAGGGGAAGAATAAACTCAGTCTTGCATTACAGAGGCTCCTCAACTTATGATGGAGTCACATTGTTGTAAGATGAAAATATCATCGAAGTAAAAAATGTATTTAATACACCTAACCTACCGAACATCATAGCTTAGCCTGGCCTACCTTAGACATACTCATAACATGTATGTTAGTTTACCATTGAGTAAAATCATCTAACACAAAGCCTATTTTATAATAAAGTGTTGACTATCTCCATTTATTTATTTCTTTCTTTATTAAGACAGAGTCCTGCTCTGTCGCCCATGCTGGAGTGCAATGGTGTGATCTCGGCTCACTGCAAGAGATTCTCTTGCCTCAGCCTCCCGAGTTACTGGGATTACAGGTGCACACCACCATGCCCAGCTAATATTTTTGTATTTTTACTAGAGTCGGGATTTCGCCACGTTGACCAGGCTGGTCTCAAACTCCTGACCTCAGGTGATCCACCCGCCTCGGCCTCCCAAACTGCTGGGATTGCAGGTGTGAGGCACTGCACCCGGCTGCCTGTAATTTATTGAATACTGAACTAAAAGTGAAAAACAGAATAGTTGTATGGGCACTCAAAGTATGGTTTCTACTGAATGTGTATTGCTTTTACACCATTCACAAAGTCGAAAAATGGTAAGTTAGGGACTGTTTGTATTAGCTAAACTAAGGAGAACATCTTTACAAAAGTGCCAAATATTTGTATCGCCAGGGCCTAATGCTCTCACTGTGCTCCACAGGTAGACAAGAGGAGGAAGGGAAGGTGGGAGGAGAAGCAACTTTGGGAAGATGAGATGAGGATAATAAGTTCTCTTTGAGATGGTTGTAAGGCACACAGGTTTAATACTTAAAAGAGAAATCGGGGCTGGAAGTAAAACTTTTGGAATTGGCATTTACATTAGATTTAAAGCCATGAGAATAAGTGAATGTGCCCTAGAAAGACAGAAGAGAGAAGATCAAGACTAGAGCCCTAGTTGCCAGGCACGGTGGCTCATGCCTGTAATCCCAGCACTTTGGGAGGCCAAGGCGGGTGAATCACGAGGTCAAGAGTTCAAGACCAGCCTGGCCAAGAAGGTGAAACCCTGTCTCTACCAAAAATACAAAAATTAGCCAGGTGCAGCGGCAGGTGCCTGTAATCTCAGCTACTCGGGAGGCTGAGGCAGGAGAAACACTTGAACCCGGGAGGCAGAGGTTGCAGTGAGCAGAGATCACGCCATTGCACTCTAGCCTGGGCGACAGAGCAAGACTCCATCTCAAAGAAAACAAACAAACAGGCCGGGCGCGGTGGCTCAAGCCTGTAATCCCAGCACTTTGGGAGGCCGAGATGGGCGGATCACAAGGTCAGGAGATCGAGACCATCCTGGCTAACACGGTGAAACCCCGTCTCTACTAAAAAATACAAAAAAAAACTAGCCAGGCGAGGTGGCGGGCGCCTGTAGTCCCAGCTACTCGGGAGGCTGAGGCAGGAGAATGGCATGAACCCGGGTGGCGGAGCTTGCAGTGAGCTGAGATCCGGCCACTGCACTCCAGCCTGGGCGACAGAGCAAGACTCCGTCTCAAAACAAACAAACAAACAAACAAAAACAAATAAACAAACAAAAAAACAACAGAATAGACCCCTAGGGAATGCCAGAACTTAAGAGGCAGAGCAAAGGAGATACCACTAGGGCCTGTGAAGGAGGGTCAAAGAAGAACCATGAAAGAAAGATCCTGGAATTCACCAACTTTCAAATGTCACACAGGACAATCAAAGTGAACAGTACAAAGAGGACACAGGGTTTTGCCATTTCTCAGTAGGAGCTTTGCCAGGGCCCTTTATGAAGTGGGATGCAGAGCGCCTCACTGCAGCAGGTGGAAGAATGGATGGAAAGTGACAGTAAATGCAGTCTGTACTTTTAGAGAGCTTGACTATGATGGGAGAAGGTTTTGTGGTTGATAGATTTGTTTTGCTTCTAAAGACTGGGGAAAACAGCATATTTTTATGATGGAAAGGAGCCAATAGTGGCTGAGCATGAAGACTAGAGAGAGGGAATAACCAAGGGTGCAAAATTCTACATCAGTTTTTCTCAACCAGGGACATTCAATATTTGGAAACATTTTTGGTTGTCACAACTGAGGTAGAGGAGCTGTTACCAGCATCTACTAGATAGAGTCCAGGGATGTTGCTAAATATCCTTTAATGTACAGCACAGCTCCTCATGACAAAGAATTATCTGGCCAATGCCAACAAGCTAGAAGTCAAGAAACCCTAATCTAAAGGAAGAAAAAACAGACCAAGAATGCAAGTGATAGGATTAGCTTCCACCCGATATAACTCAATACATATTTGTTAAATAAATTAATGAATTTAAAATTCCATAAATAGATTCCATCCTATTTCCTTTCATCTTTGGAAGCCCTACAACTTAAGCATGGCATGAAAAATGTGAATACTATGGTACTACAGACTCAAAGATAAGATACAAGCTCATACTCTAAGTTTTGAATAAAATGATGCTGCCTAGAGAATTCAGGGAAGCCTTGCAAGATGGGAATAGGGAAATAAAATTGACTTTCATTGAGTGTCCACTTTATATAAGCACTTTAAATACGCTTTTATACAAGCACTTTAGTTGTGTGACTTCATATGCACCACACTCCGGTGAGTGAGATATTAGCTCCATTAACTAGGGAGGAAACAGAGTCACAGAGGTCAAGTTAACTTGTCCAAGGTCAGTCATCTAGTGAGAAATGGAACCAAGAGTTGAACCCAGTTAAATCTCACCCTAAAGTCTAAGTTATTTCCACTGTACTATGCTGTCTTCATGCAATAACCAAGTCAAGTGACATCTCAGCCTTGAACGATGAGCAGGAATTTGTAAAACAAAGAGAGGCAAAGAGAGGACTGGGCATTCCAGATATTATGGAGCACATGCAAAGGCCCTGAGGTATGAAACAGCCGTTTGGTGAGGCTGTGTGACTGAAATAAATGGCACAGGGCAGGGCAGGGGCAGAGGTGGACCACAAGGGGTGGAGAAGTACCATGGCAGCCATGCAGCTAAGTCTTTTCTAGAAGTCAGCAGCTCTTAATTTTAGCCTTTCCTAATGCTATTCAAATAACTGAGCCTCCCTATCCTCTGTTTTACATGGTTTTTCTTTTGCCCAGTGTTAAATGTTTCATATTCCAAGTACAGAGGTGTCTAAATATTGGTTTAGGGTTTAGTAAATCTTTTTCTTTCCTATGACAGCAAAAACAAGCTATGTAACTTGCAACTCCCTTGAGTGAGACATTCATTTTACAAGCAAAATGAGTTATAGATTAATTCGGGAATGTTTAAGCTCCGGTTAAGCAGCAGTGGGCACGCAATTGCCTAGAACATAAAATCAGGACAGTCAGGGAGCATCTCTAGCTTGTTAACTGTAATGCCAGATAAATGTCACCCTCTGCTCAGGCTTTTTAATCATTTCTTAAAAAAATAAAAAGTATTCAGTTGTACTTCCTAAGGCATTTCCTGTTTAGAGGGTGTGTATTCTAACAGCTGTGTTAGAAAGTGTGACCTAAGAGCTTTCAGACTGCTTGTCCTTTGAAGCTCCTGAGTGCCAAGCTAGGGGATTACTCCCACCTAGGCCAGAGCCTGGCCTCCTGGCCTGAACCTGGCTATCCCGGGTTCCCAGCTCCTACAACCATATAGTCCTGTGATAACTGCAGAGGATGTAGGGTGCATGGAGGTCTAGAAGCCAATCCACCTTCATGGAAAGTATCATTTATTTGGAAAGTGGGAAAAATAATGTTTACAAAGTATCTTGCAGAGAGTTCTATATTTCCGGGTGGCAGAGCAGAGGCTGACAGGCACAGATCGCCACTGAACCTCTAAACATTCCTATTCTCCTCCACCCCCAATGTCTTTCCCTGTCCTGGAAAAGTGCAAAAAAGGAGTATACATCCCAGGCTGCTGGACATATGCCCCATTATTCTCTGGGGCAAGAAGTCTACCCCTGATAGTGATATATATAAATGCTCATGCTTAAAAAAAAAAATACAGTCAGTTTAACCAGGCGAAATAGTTCACAACTATAATCCCAGTGGCTGGGAAAGCTGAGGTAGGAGGATCACTTTTAGCCCAGGAGTTCAAGGCTGCAGTGAGCTATGATTGTGCCATTCCACTCCAGCCTAGGTGACAGAGCAAGACCCCATTCAAAAATAAAACAACAAAAAAAAAAAAACAAAAATTACAGTCAGTTTGAGCAGGATGTATCACTTTCAGGTCACGAGTTCACTAATTTCTACTCCAGTATATTTTTAAAATCCCAGTCATAGTTTTGCAACTTCTGTGGGAGTCTCATTTCACACAAAAGATTAACGCATAAAATTGTTTAAAATAGCATTGCTTACAGTGAAAACCTGAATTGGAGGAAAAAAAAAAAAAAAACCTGAACTAAAAAATAGCCAAAAAATCAAATGCAATTTACAATCACAAAAGAATGGGTAAAGAAAGTTATGGTACATTAACAGTAGATATTTTGCAGCTATTAATAGTTATACTTAACAAGAGTAATAGTAACACAAAGAACGATTATATAATAATGTTGAATAAGCAAAACAAGATACACAACTGTCTGTACAATTGTTATTTCTTTCTTTTTTTTTTTGGAGACAGAGTCTCACTCTGTTGGCCAGGCTGGAGTGCAGTGGCACAATCTCAGCTCACTGCAACCTCCACCTCCTGGGTTCAAGTGATTCTCCTACCTCAGCCTCCCTAGCAAGCTGGGATTACAGGCACCCACCACCATGCCCAGCTAGTTTTTGTATTTTTAGTAGAGATGGAGTTTTACCATGTTGGCCAGGCTGGTCTCGAACTCCTGACCTCAGGTGATCCACCCGCCTCGGCCTCTCAAAGTGCTGGGATTACAGGTGTGACCCACTGCACCTGGACACAATTGATATTTCAACTGTGAATATCATGCATAGAGAAATGATTGGAGATGTACGACAAGATGTACCACAGATTAATTTTCCCACTAGAGAAGGCAAAATCTCCCTATCTGTTTGCTTGGGCTGCTATAACAAAATACCTTACACTGGGTAATTCATAAACAACAGAAACTTACTGCTAATAGTTCTGGAGACTGGGTAGTCCAAGATCAAGGCGCCAGCAGACTCAGCATCTAGTGAGAGCCGGTTCTTCATAGATGGTGGCTTCTGTGTGTCCTTATGAGACAGAAGGAGCAAGAAAGCACCCTCAAGCCTGTTGTATAAGGGCACTAATCCCATTCATTCAGGTGGAGCCCTCATGACTTAATCACTTCCCAAAGGTACCGCCTCTTAATACTATTACCCTGAGTATTAGGCTCTAACATATGCATGTGGGGGGACACTGCATTCATACTGTAGATAGAAGGAGCCAAAGAAACAAACAGACTCTCGTATAGTGCTATTTACATCCTTCTAATGTCTCTAGAGCAATTCATACATAAATAGGGAATACTTTATATGCCTGATGTGGCTGGTGACCACAATGCTGTTATTTAGGAAGAGTAGAAAAAGTAACAGCTCTGATAACTAAGGAAAACAATAAACTCACAAATATAAGGCTTATTCAGTCAAAATACCAAACCTAGGAGGATGAGCTTCAACTGCTGGCCATAAAAATCTCACTACAAGAGTCTACAACTTTCCACTGCAAAACTAGAAAATTAAGTATCTTTCATCTTTATTTTCACACCCTTTACTGTATATTCTTATAATATTAGGAGCCGTGGATGGTAAATCAATAGATTGTTTCTATGACAGCATGGACCAAACAGAATGGGGTAGAAAGAGATGAGTCTATCTCTAGCTATTCCATTGTGGCTTTATCAATTGGACAGAATGAATGTCACCTCTGTTCCCAATTTAATCCTCCTCTTTCAAGTCTGGACACCTGCATTCCTCAACTATCTTAGCTCCAGGGGAGGACTAACAGGGAGGGAATTTGGTTTTTTTTAGGTACTGAAAGATAATCACATCAAATAATAAATTATTCTCTATATCTATTTAAAACTGTCTCATGTGTCTTCAAAATGTCATGGGAAAAATAAAAAGGTACACTGAGAGAGTGTGCTCAATGAAATATTTAAACCATAAAGCCAGCAAGGCCAGTGATTAAGGAGATTAAGTATATCTGGATGATGGATATAAATCAGAAGCATGTTGTCAAAGATTAGTAGTTATTAAAGCTGTTTATTGTCCTTCCAATAGAAAAAAAAAAGCAATCATATGGTTTTTAGTGTCAGTCTGAGCCATCAAGTCATTATGTAATTTTTATCTTTTCTTACTCCTTTTGCCATGAGGCAAGACAATTTATTTCCCCTGTAGCAAATAAATTTCCTCTGCTCAAACATGCTCTGAGTATAATCCTGGGCTAGCCACCCACCTCTTAGGATTCACTTTCCTCATTTGCTAAAGGAGGGAATTGGTTCTTATAGTTCTGACATTCTGTGTTTCTCCGAAAGATGTTTAGAGAGTTCCAGGACGTGAGTTATCATATATTATCTACTCTAAGACACATTTGATTATAAGATATGCCATTATTTTATGTACTACTAACAAAAAAAAGATCCTGCCAACTAAACTGTGACACAATACCCTAACTATAGCCCTGTGACCCCGGGATTAATCACACCAGCCTCTTATGCTTTGAAATAAAGGACAATTCCTACCACCCTCCATTGCATGGCTTGGTTGATTTTAGACAGTTCTTTTGTATGTATCTCACTAATAAAACAACACAATTTTGCTTGTAGGTATCTTTCTTTCTCAGGTCCCACAGAACTCTTGATTCTTGTTTTTTTCAGAATAATATATGGAACTGCAATCATTTCTCTGATGATGAATATTTGCTTCACTAGTATCAAATTCATGCCCCACTATGTTCATGCCTTCTGCAAATACAGGAATCATAGCATAGTTTTTTTTTATAATTTAAACAACAAGTAAGCTCAACATATTATTACCAACAGTGTCCTTAACTAAATGGAAGTCGTGACAATATGAACAGTGATGACTAATTTTGAACCTGGGCAGACCAGGACAGCTCCATCATGACTACAGTCTAACTGACATCCCAAATGACTTCAGAGACATTAAAAAACAACTGGGAACCTGGGCAACAGGGTGAAGCCCCATCTCCACAAAAAAACACAAAAACTGGCCACGCATGGTGGCAGGCACCTATAATCCCAGCTACTCAGGAGGCTGAGGTGGGAGGATTGCTTGAGCCCAGGAGGTCAAGGCTGCAGTGAGCTGAGATTATGCCACTGCACTCCACCCTGGGCAACAGAGTGAGAACATGTCTCAACAACAACAAAAAAGTGGGCGGTGGTGGGGAGGAGAAAAATGTGTGATTTAGAACTGATGAGTTGAGTGAGATGTCTTCTTCACCTCCAATGAGAGAGGAGTGGCATACAGTAAGTGTTCCCTAAATATTTGCAGGTTGTTGAAGGATTGAATGAAAGTATGGATGAGAGGATGAACAAACAAACAAGTAGCTAATTGGGAATGTTGAGAAGGAGCCTTACTGCCTTCCTTGAGATTGCTTCTTATGGCAAACTGCACTGCAGTCTTGAGTCATCATGGCTGGCTAAAATCATGGCGCCCCAGCCTTCACCTAAGACTTTGGAATCTGATTCACATTCCCATCCCAACCCCTGCTAAGCTCTTATGCCTCTATCAGACTGTGAAACTAAATGCCAAGGTCCACGTAGAAGGCTCAATGTAACACAAGATCTTACATTTCCTTGACTCCTCAATACCAGTGGCCTTGCCTTCTTATCCTCCCCTGCAGCTGTTCTCAACCCTCCTCCTCCTTGTCCTTGTTTTTCCACTATTCTATGACATCCCATCCCTGCATATCGACTTCCTGCTTTCTACACCCAAGTGGTTACAAGCAATTATATAGATTCATTTGCTTCAACTTTAGGTGACTCTCAAGCTGCTGCTAACCTGTTCCTTCTGCCATTCTTCTCAACAGCTCTCTCATGCATTCTCTTTTTTCCTTAAACCCTCAATACCTTCGTCACCTGCAACTTCAGTAAATCATCTTTCTACTTTATGAGAAAATTAAAGCTACCAAGTTGGAACTCCCTGAGCTCCATCAACAACACCTAAAAACTCTTAGTCTAATTCTAACCCTTCTTCTTTCTCTCCTCTCAGGACATTTTCTCTAGTTCAAAACTAATCCCTCCATCTGGCCTCTGCCTACGCCTCAGGAAACTCTTACTCTATTAGTTATCCTCTCTATCTCCTTTACTACAAGCTTCCCCTCTACTTGATCTTTCCTGGCAAAATATAAATATTATCATCTCTACTCTAAAAACAACTTCCACTCGCCCACTCTTCTCTTCTAGCTCTTAGCCATTTCTCTCTTTTTCAAAGCCAAGTTTTTTAAGTCTACCTATTATTGTTGCCTCCATTTTCACCTCCCATTCACTTACAAGTCTAGTGCAATCTGGCAAACATGTTCACCATGCCAACAAAATTGTTCCCTAAAATCACTAATTACCTGCACAGGCCTATCCTTAGCTCACTTGACCTCTATACAGTATTTAATGCTGTGAAATATTCCCTCCTCGACATCTCTTCCTTTTGGTTATTGTGATACTGCTCTCTCTTCCTTTTTCATGTCCTTCTGTGTTTTATTCTTTGGTCAGACAGAAAAAACGGTTTTTGCTTTCCCCAGTCTACTTATGAGCTCTCTTTGGTGATCACAAATACACTATGTTAGCTTCTGCAAGTAACCACAGCCTCAAGTCTCTATGCCCAACTGAAACTTCTCTCTGCATTGATGATAACAGGTCTCAAACTCATCGTCTTCCCCCATAAGCCTGCTTCTCTTCCTGCCTCAGGTGTCAAGCCATGTACACAGGTGTCAAGCTGGAAATCCGTCCTTCCCTTTGGACGTGCCCCTCCTCACTCACACAACTGATTGGTTACTTAGGCTTCTAGAGCCTGTAAGCTGCCATCTCTGTAATCCACTTCCACTGCTTCTACTTTAGCTGAGGCCCTTGACATATGTCACGTGGATCATCATAGTGGGCTTCTAGGTGTTTCTTCTCTAATCTGTCTGCCACACTGCTGCCACATATCACATTACTACCAGAATAATCTTTCTAAGATGAAAATCAATCAGATCATGTTTTTTTCCTGTTTAAAAAGACTTTGTTCTCCCAGTAGATTTCAGGATGGAATTAAAACACCTAACAAACAAGGTCCTCCATGAAATGCCCCTGCCCACATCTTTAGCCCCTAATTCCACCAAGTACCTCTAATGGTTTCCTGTTTTCTGATCACACTTGACTGTATACACATGATGTTTCATGCCCCTGAGCTTTCTCTGGGGATACTCTCTACCCTCTTATCTCTGGCTCAGCTTACTAACTGCTGAACATCCCTCTCAAGCATCTCTTCCCTAGGAAGCCTTAACTACTTCAACACAATTGGGAGCCTCTCTTCCATTCTAGAAGAACAACTGTTGCATACCTCTATCACCTCTATTATCATTAATGATTTGTTTATACATCTGCACTAGAATTTACCCTCCATGAAAGCAAAGACTGTATGATTTTGGCTGAAGACGTTATAAATATTAGCATAAAATAAATGACTAAATGAGCAAACCACTGAGCTTTTGGGTCTAAAAACAAGGTCAAGTGAATAAGCTGTTTTTTATAATCAAGACAGAGTAAAACTTGTAGAAAAATTAAGTAGTGATAACAGTGAAAGAACTGCAAAAAAAAGTGCCTGATTATAATTAGATATCTATATTTATATCTTTCTCTAAATTGTATCATCCCCTTAAATGTGTTAACACAGCTATTATTGTTTTGGTGTCTTAATGATATTTTAATTTTAAGTGAAGAAACTAATTTATTAGTTTTAACATCTGGATTCAAACTCCTAACAAAATAATTCAAGTAGAGCCAACGTACTTGAAACACAATCTAGACACCATAGTACACCTTAGGCAATTCAGGTTTTCTTACCAAATACCTTGACTGGGTATTTCAATTTCTCCAAAACCAGGCATAGTGGCACATGTTTGTAGTCCCAGCTACTCAGGAGGCTGAGGCAGGAGGATTATTTGAGCTCAGGAATTCAAGTCAAGCCTAGGCAACATAGCAAGATTCTGACTCTATAAGACAATAAAATAAAATGTTTCCAAGATTTTATCCCAATATACCTTTCACCATTATTCAGCACTAAATCTACATTCAGGTTAAATTAAACTTCTAAACACTCCCTGAAAATGCTCCACATTTTCCTGGTATGTTATTTCCTCTACATGGGCCTTAATTCCTTCCACTGAGAATCTCTTTGCTCTATTTCTACCTGTTTAAATACTAAGTCCAACTCCATGCAGATACAGTTTTCTGATTCCTTTCAGAGAGATTTTGTGCCTTTTATTGCATCCAGTTTTATTTATTTATTTATTTTTATTAATTTATTTTTGAAACAAGGTCTCGCTTTGTCACCCAGGCTGGAGTACAGTGGTGCTGTCATGGCTCACTGCAGCCTTGAACTTCTGGGCTCAAGTGATTCTTCCACCTCAGCGTCCTGAGTAGCTGGGATAACAGGCACATGTCACCATGCCCAGTTAATTTTTGCTTTTGTTTTTGTTTTTTTGTAGAGATGAGGTTTTGCCATGTTGCGCAGGCTGGTCATGAACTCTTGGGCTCAAGGGATCCTTCTACCTCAGCCTCCCAAAGATTTGGTATTACAGGCATGAGTCACTGTACCTGGCCTACTATAGTTTCTAATTATTTGTTTTTTCTTAATTTGGGACACAGTTGATTTTTGCATTTTAATCTTGTTTCTATGGATTTTGCTGAACTCTCTTAATAGTTTGTAGATTGTGTTGAATTTTCTGTGTAGATAATCACATTGATTGTGAATACAGTAGTTTGTTTCTTCCTTCCAAATCCTTATACATTTAATTTTTTTATCTTATTACTGCTTGCTAGGACCCCCAGTACTAAATTTAATAGAGGTAGTGATGGTAGACATTCTTGTCTTATTCTTGACTTGAAGGGAATGCTTCTAACAAACATTTAACCATTAAGCATGCATACTAAGCATATTATTTGCTGTAAATTTTGGATGAAGATCCTTTATCAAGTTAGGGAAGTTCCCTCTGTAATGATTAGCTAAGAATGTTTACTGTGAATTAAATTTTATAAAATGTTTTCTCTGCATCCATTAAAATAATTTGAATTTTTCTCCTTTAATGTATAAATGTAGTAAATTATAATAATACATTTTCTAATTTTTTTTTTTTTTTTAAGATATGGGGTCTTATTATATTGCCCAGGCTGGTCTTGAACTCTTGAAAGTGATCCACCTGCCTTGGCCTCCCAAAATGCTGGGATTACAGGTAGGAGCCACTATGCTCAGCCTCTCCAATGTTCTGATATTGTATTCTGGGATAAGCCCAAAGGGATCACAAATATTAACTTTAATGCATTACTAGATTTAATTTTCTATTATTTTGTTTAGAATTTTTACTTCTGCATTTATGAGAGATTGGTCTATAGTCTTCTTTGTCTGGTTTGGCATCAAAATTCTGCCAGCACCATAAAATAAGTTGTAGTCATTTCCTCCTTTTCTGTTATCTGGTATAGATCATACAAGATTATGATTCTCTTGTTCTTAGGTGTTTGGCGGAATTGCTTATAAACCCCCTTAGCCCTGGTATGTTTTGTTTTGTTTTTGTAGGTAGATTTTAAACTACCAATTCAACTTTTTAAAAATAGCTATAGTTTTCTAATTAGATTTTCTATTTCTTCTTGAGTCAGTTTTGTAAGTTTTATTTTTCTAGGGAACTGGCCATTTCACATAAGTTTTCAAATTTGGTTGCATGAAGTTTATAATCATCTCCTATTGTTTAAAAAATGTTACATATGTAGCGATTTTCTTTTTTTATTCCTGTCAGTTTTATTAGTCTTTTCAAAGAACCAGCTTTTTGTTTTCCTGATCCTTTCTATCTATTCTATTAAAATAGAATTTAATTTTATTAATTTCTGCTCTGTTAATACTTCCTTCCATTTACTTCCTTGTGTGTGTGCTATTGTTCCATTATCCAATGTCTTGAGATGGACATGTGGTTCCTTAATTTCCAGCGTTTCTTCTTTACTAAACACACATTTTAAAGCTTTTGTAAATTTCTCTGCATAAGTTTTGTAATATATTTCATTATTTAGCTCTCTATATTATCTAACTTTTGTTATAATTTGTTCTTTTATTTAGGACTTAATCACAATTGATTTATTCCTAAAGTTATTTAGAAGTGTTTTAAAATGTCTGAGCACATGGTGTTATTAAAGTTTTTTTTAAAAACTGATCAGATAACATGATCTATATGCTACTGACTTGTCTGGGCTGAGACGGTGGCATGATGTCATCAGAGACCTGGATCCTTCTATCTTTCTGTTCTGTCATCCTAATTCATGGCTTCCATCACAGATCTTTTTTGTATTTCCCACTGTTTTCAGTAAAATGGTTTGCACATAGCAGCTGTAGGGGGCTGGGAGCTGGGTTGCGTTGGCTTGCAAAGGTGAGATCAGTGCTGTGGCTTGTCACACACATCCTACATCATGCTACATAAGAAGGATTTAACAGCCCAAGCTCAATAATCACGAGATTTATCATGAATCAGTCTCATCAGCCTTTCTCTTTCAGAATTCAGAATTTGAAGTTCAGAGTCCCATTTTGGATTTGCTCATCAGAGGTCTGCACTCTATCCCACACCCCAGCTCTGGACCTGGAGGGCTGGCTCCAACATTAGGCATTTGGGGAATATTTGTTAGATTAAATAATACATGAGTAGAAAAGAATGAATACTCCCTGCATGCTAATCCTGCTAGCCCCAAACTAGAAACGGATGGCAAATGTCACAAATAGTAATTCAATACTCTTTCTAAAGAGATTGGAACACAGTCTACAACAAGGCAGACTTATAATGCAAGCAGAAGCATCATGTACTGCACAATCTTGGGGAGAACAATTTAAGGAAAATTAATGTCTAAACAATAACATTCTGAAAGCCTCTCAAACATATATATTCACAAATCTCCTGGCTGACCTGTCACAAAGGGTCACTGTTGTTCACAGCACAAGCAGCGTCTGTCTACTCAGGACAGCAGCCATTCAATCCTAGATATTGTGCACAGAGCAAATCTAGGTATATGAGCCAAAGGCATGTGTATATTGGGAAGCAGGAAACCCGAAGTTTAGGGTAAATGATTTCTATCATGTTCTGTAGGCCATGCTTGACTGTCCTGTAACTGCACCCTTCCACCTTGCTTTGGCCAAGTCAACATAGCTTGGGTGTGGTTGCTCATAAATATTCCCAAAGAGCAATGACGATTCTTTTGGATTCCTGAACACACCATCTCTGTTGTGGGAGAACTCTGGGGTGTGTTTCCAGCTCTCTCAATGAAGTTTTAATCAAAGCACTGTTTCCTTCCTGTTGTTGCTTTTGGAATGGCCTTATTCTCTGAGTCCTAGCTTTGACAACAGCAACTGCGCTGAACTTTTCCACAGCAGCTCTTGGATTTCTGCCCCACCCCCTCCCATCTGCACGCCCCCATTTCCTCTCTTCTCTGTTTTGGCTCTGCGTAGCTCTTCTGAGTAAAGTGGCTGAAGAGTAATGAACCCAAAATACCTAAGTAACAAATGAGTCACCACACTTCCACAGCAGAGCTCTGAGGATCAGCGGGTGTGTTGGGGGGTAAATAGCAGAGGAGGTGGCTGCCCAGAGAGAGGGAGAGAGAGAAAAAATAGAAACAAAACGAGCAAGTTGGCAGAGGTGGCTGAGAGCAGCTGAGTGGGCGGAGGGGGCGGGGAGCTGGGTTGTGTTGGCTTGCAAAGGTGAGATCAGTGCTGTGGCTTGTCACACCCTAGCTGACTCAAGTTAAACCCAGGCCCCTCGGGAACTGCTAACACTGGGCTGTCTAGTAAAAATCAGCTAGACAAGTCGCCTAACTGCTGTACTCTTGTGTTTACAAGTTCTGAGTTGTAGGGCTTGGAATTCTTTGTTCAAGTTGCTGCAAAGCTGCTAATCAGGAACCTGCAATGATACTGCTCTAAGGCCATTCCCTTTCTGGTTATATGGTATCTGGGTGACAAGAGTCAGGGCAGATTTTAAATTTCTTCTTTGTACTTTTTTGTTTGTTGGGAATGTTTAGAATGCATCCTTTTTTCAAAATCTGATCTTGAAATGTAGTGGTGGAGCTGGATCGCCACCTCAAAGCTAAGGCTC
>NW_012106919.1:775590-798962 GCF_000951045.1 Mandrillus leucophaeus
GAAGGAAGGAAGGAAGGAAGGAAGGAAGGAAGGAAGGAAGGAAGGAAGGAAGGAAGGAGAGAGAAAAGAAAAAGAAAAAAAAAAAGACCGAGACCCAAGACTTGATAAACGTGAACTTTCTGAACCCATGAACTTTCTTAAGCGCTGCCTCTGCTCATTTTGACTTCTGCTCAACTGAGCCCACTGGTGAATAAATGAAACTCTTCTTTGGAAATGATTCATGAAAATCATCACAGGGAAGCATAATCTTGGCCTCTGAAGTCTTCATTTCAAAATGAAGTTTATAGTTTAAGACTATAAACAATACATGGTTGTCATAAAAATAAAAGTAGAAACAAAAAATATTAGCCATAGTTCCAACCCTCAAATGTTAACACTTCAGTGTGTTTCCTTCAAGTTCTCTTATAGGCATATAGACTTATTCTTGTAACACAGTTGCACTCATTCTGTATATAAGGAATTGTGTATGCTGCTTTTTGCTAAATATATATTACTATTATCATATAGACAATTATGCCACCATCATTATTAATAGTTGCCTAATAACCAATACAGTTAATCAGCCCATCTTCCCCCACTATGTTTTGAACATTAAATTTGTATTCAGTTTTTTAAACTGTAAGTCTTGATTTAATTAATGTATAAAATTTAGAGCTTTTTGAATCAGCCCCACTACTTAGCCATGTGTCAAATCTTACCAATATCTGGACCAGCAACCTGAAGGCTGCAGGAGGAACCTGTAGGACAGTCAGAGGCAGGAAATAGTACAGATTTCTTGAGCTATACGAGTTTCTGGTACAGGGGTCTTGAAGGACAAAGAAATTGCCTGAGGTAAGGTCACCAGCCCTCTAGTTGTGTATTCCCTGTCTAATGTCACCCATAAGCTTCATCTCCAGCTCAACATCTTCAAGTATCCTAGAGAAAAGAGAGGACATTTTCAATGAGTGAAAAAAACAATAAAACAAAGGACACGGATAACACATGGCAAAGCTGAGGATCTTTTTTGTTTTAACATAAAGTGACATATTGTCTCTTATTCTCATTTCTTATTGGAGCATTCTGACATCTTTATTTTGGGCTTCCCTAGTTAGGTTACCTGCTGGAGAGGTGTGTTTAGAGCTGCAGTTAGGGCAGCAAAAGCAGAGAGAGTTGGCACCTGTCAGGATGGGCAGAGTTGGCTATGGATATAGTCTATCATTTGCCAAATAGCCCAAAGTTGTATGAATATCATTAAGTATTTCATGTAAATGCTGTTTTTTTTTTCCAAGGGCAAGTCCTGTTTCATAGAAAATAAGTTCCTGAGCATAGTAAAGGAGCATGTGCTCCATACTAAGCACTTCTAAGTGATTATTTCATTTAAGAATCTCAACAATTCAGAGTTAAGTGCTCTCTTCTCCAGTTTGCACATAGGACAATTAAACAGCAGAAAAGTAAAATAACTTGCCAAGGGGACTTGCTAATAAATGTTTGAGCCAACATTAGAACATAGGGCTGACTTCAAAGTTTGTGATCTTTGCTCTACATTATGCTGCCTCCCTTGTTAAACCTAATAGATAAACATACTTGCAATTTAAAAAAAGAGTTAACGTTTATTGATTAAAGGCAGGGCTTTCTCTGAGATCCAGGAGTCACCATTATGGTTAGACAGGATCATTTACATGTTACAAAACATTATTTTGAGGCGCCCTTTAGAAAAAAAGGAAAAATGACTGCCAGGTCAACTATGGATGAGGAACTCTTCCCTGGAGTTCTGAAAGGCCATACAGAGGCTCTGACAACAAGGAGGCCACAGGACAGCTTCCACCTCCTAGTTTGTCCTAGGCCAATCCTTGGGACATGGTGTGGTTGATGGAAATGGAAACGATTGCTTCTTGGTGCATTTTTTAAAGGAATGGTTAAATTATAACATAAGAGTCTGTTTTCCCACTAGACTTGAGTTTTATAATATCAGGGACCACGTCTGTCTTCTTCATTGCCATAGTCCCATTCCTTGTACGGTGTTTGGTCCATAGCAGATGATCTTAGTCCATTTGAGTTGCTATAACAGAATGCCATAGAGTGAGTAGCTTATGAACATCAGAAATTTATTACTCACAGTTCTGCAGACTGGGAAGTCCCAAATCTGCAGTGCTGAGAGAGGTGGTGGCTGGTGAGGGCCCGCTTCCTGGTTCATAGATGGCAGTCTTCTCACTGTGTACTCACATGGTAGAAGGGGTGAGGAAGCTCACTGGAGTCCTTTTTAAAATAGCACTAATTCTGCTCTTAAGAGCTCTACCCTTATAACCTAATCACCTTCCAAAGGCCTCACCTTTAAATATCATCACATTCAGGATTAGCTTTCAACGTATTCATTTGGGGTTAGGAGGTCATAAACATTCAGTCTATAGCATAGATGCTTAACAAAGTTTGTTGAATGAATAAATAAATGAAAATATTATCTGGGCCAAAGGTGTAGGCTGGAGTTAAGGACGGCTCACGGTCAATGCCCTGCATATAAATGTATTCTTCAAGATGTGTAGTCTGAATTGAGGTGGCCTAAATCAAGATATGTCAGGAGTATGTGTTGTCAGTTTCCATTTTTTAATATCCATAATAAACCCTTGGTCATAAGCATGAAGCTATCTGAAATGAGGAGTGAAGAGTTTCCTTGTTTCCCCTGTCATTACAGCATGGAGAGAAGAAAAACTTTATTTTTCTTACTTCTCCTTGATTCCTCAATCAAACTGGATTTATGATAGGCTTAGGAAGACAATCCCTACTATACAGAGTGTTTATAGGATCCTGCTTTTTTCCCAATGGGAGAATTGGGGCTGAAAGTGTGCATTAAGCCCAGTCTTTAAGCAATTAATATTGTGCCCAAGAAATAAAAAGCATGAACATTACAAGTGGATTTTGTCATAATCCTACATATCCCAAATGTGTATACTCCAGGAAAGTCCAGATCCCCAGCAGAAGCCCATCTGCTATATTTCTAGTGTGATACTCCTCTGTTTATATTTGCTCATTTCTCTTACAGAGTGCCAGGAAAGAAAAAGCGATATTTAAAAAAATCATCTGCTAGTATTTATGCAAACACATTTCTCTCCAAGTGTGGGTTGAGCAATGTGAGTAAAGCAGACATAAATGCCTCCGACAGACCACAGAGCAATTTTCATAAAGAAAGGGGGGAAATATACACCTAGAACAATTGAAGTTGGTGGTGGAGGGGTGGGAACTGTCCTCTGACCAGCAACACTCAACAGGGGAGACATTCTAGGTCTCATGCCTCAGACTTGGAGGCTCGTTTGAACCGTGAATGATGCTATTGAGTTTCTACTATGTGCTAGCCGGTTTGGAGATTATAAAAGCTTAAGACTCCTGGTTGAGAACACAATAGTAAATAATCATAAGACAGCATATTACTGACACAGGAAAAAGGGGAAGAAACACTGTGAACCTCAGTTAGGTGCCACTTTTTGCTAAGTGTTTCACATATATTATTTCATTTAATTCTCACAACTATCCTATGATGTAATTATCCTCCTTTTTCAGACAAGGCTCACAGTGGCCATAGAACTTGCTCAAGATTATGTAACTTAGGCTGTTTTGAAAATCCCTGTTCTTTCTGCTATACCATACATAAGATGTTTCCCGGCTTTGTAATCGAATGCTATATATGTTTGGAATCTAAATAGCTAACATTTGTTGAGTGCTTACCATGAGACAGGCAAAAGTCTTTTTTATATATGTTAACAGATTTAAACTTCATAAAAGTTTAGGAGGTAGATACTGTTATTATGCCATTTTAGGATGAAGAAACTGAGTTTACAAATAAGTAAAGTTGTCCACATCACAAGGAAATACCAGAGTCCAGTCTGGATCCAGATTCCGTATATTTAAGCATTACACTACCCTGCCTCCCCTTTGAGGAGCACTTTTTTTTTGTCCCACAGACTTCAAAACTGTTGAGGAGCACTTTTAAGCACCTTCTATTACATACCCCAGATCAACCATCCCAAGCCTACATTGAGCAATGTTCAGCAAACCACAGTATGAAAGCGGAAAAATTCAAACTGTGTTTCTCCTCTGCTTTCACACCACAACAATCATCACAGAAGACTTCTGTGATGAACAGAAGTCTGTGTGACCACAGAAGTCGTCTGTGACCAAATGCGTGGGGTTTTCTCCTCACACATCAAGCAAGCAAGCAGTTCTGCAGTGGATACCAGCTGGGCTCCATCTAAGTCTGTTCCAACACTATCTACCTGGCGATAGCAGCAGAAACCACAGGTTGAGGGAGGGCTCAGTCTCACAAAGCTGCCTGTACTTCCTACCAGTCGCAAGTCTGGGCCTCAGAACTTCCGACCAACTGACTGCAAGTTGGGATTCCTACGATCCTGTCTTTGGGGTCCATTGATTTGCTAGAGTGGCTCAAGGAACTCAGAGAAACACTTACATTTAACTGGTATATCATAAAGGATATTACCAAGCATACAGATGATGAGATGCATAGGGCAAAAAAGGGGCACAGAGCTTTCATGCCCTCTGGACATGCCACTGTCTAGGAGCCTCCAGATGTTCAGCTATCCAGAGGCTCTCTGAACCCTATTCTTTTGTGTTTTTATGGAGGCTTAATTACATAGGCATGATTAATTCTTTTTTACTTATTTTATTATTTTTACTTTTTTTGAGACGGAGTATCGTTCTGTTGCCCAGGTTGGAGTGCAGTGGTGCGATCTCCGCTCACTGTAACCTCTGCCTCCCAGGTTCAAGTGATTCTCCTGCCTCAGCCTCCTGAGTAGCTGGGACTACAGGCGTGTGCCACCACACCCGGCTAATTTTTTGTATTTTTAGTAGAGACAGGGTTTCACCGTTTTAGCCAGGATGGTCTTCATCTCCTGACCTCGTGATCCGCCTGCCTTGGCCTCCCAAAGTGCTGGGATTACAGGCGTGAGCCACCGCACCCGGCCACATGATTAATTAAAACCCTGGCCACTGGTGATCAACTTGAGCTTTGGCCCCTCTCTCCTCCCCAGAGGTTGGGGGTGGGCTGAAAGTCCCAACCCTCTAATTATGACTTGGTCTTTTCAGTGACCAGCCCCCATTCTGAAGCTTCCTAGGGGCTGTGAGCCACTAGCCACTTCATTAACACATAAAAGGACAGCACTCTGGAAATTCTAAGAGTTTTAGGAGTTGTATGTCAGGAAGAGGGGTTGAAGACTGATATGGTTTGGATGTTTGTGCCCTCCAAGTCTCATGCTGAAATATAATCCCCAGTGTTGGAGGTGGGGTCTGGTGGGAGGTGACTGGATCATGGGGGCGGATCCCTCATGAATGACTTAGCATCATTCCCTTGGTGATTAGTGAACTCTCACTCAGTTAGTTCTGTCTCGTGAGATAAGGCTTATTTTTTTTAAGTGTGTTGCACTGTCCCCTTCTCTCTTGCTCCCTTTCTTGCTATGTGATGCACTGGCTTCCTCTTCTCCTTCCATCACGATTGTAAGTTTCCTGAGGCCCTCATCAGAAGTAGATGCTGACACCATGCTTTGTGTATAGCCTGCAGAACCATGAGCCAAAATAAAACATCTTTTTAAAACAAGTTACTCAGCCTCAGGTGTTTACAGCAACACAAGAACAAACTAAAACAAAGACCAAATATGTATTTCACAGTGTCACACACAGTATTGCCATTCCTCTCTAAACCCCGCTTTTTTCAGCTCACATTGCAGAGGCCCTGCCTGGCCTAATGCCTTGGCAGGTCAGGACTGTTAATCACAACAGCTTGAAAAACAAACTGGATATTCTACAGTCTCTAGAAGTTCACGAACCAAGTCTCTGATTTTAGAGTTTCCCTTAAGCGTAAATGGATATTCCTCTGCCTGTGATAGAGGCTAGCAAGCCTCCTCTTCCAGCCAGTGCTGTGAGAGGTAGGGAGTGGCCACATGCCAGGCAGCAAGCTGTCTTCTCCTAGCCTCCTCTCCAGTGTTCTGCCTGAAGAATGAAATCGATTAAAGAACATCAAGAACAAGAGAGCTCTTTCCCCATTCCCTTTGAAATTCCTTGTTAGGACACTGCTTTGTAGATGGCCCTGCACCACCATGTTTAAGAGGGCAGAGCAGTACGGGGAGGGCACCAGGGGACCTGGTCTGAGAACCAGTGGTGCCATTTAGAGAGAAGAAACCAGAAGAAGCAAGGAATCTGAAACACTCTTTTATCCCAAAGTCAAAAAGTTAAGCCTAAAGAAACTGCTTACATAATTGCATCAGACTAGTTTTAAAATCTATTGAGCTAAAATTATGTTTTTCTCTCTTGCTACCCAGCAGGTGAGGACTCATAAGGGAGATGAGGGTGATTAAGAGAAAAAAGAAACTCTACGTTCTTTACGCATGTGAGTGGAGTGAGTAATTTTGCAACCCTGTTTACACATGAAGCGTAGGCAGATGTGAGTTTCAGCAGTCAAAATCAGAAGCTGAGGTTGCTGCATCTGGCTTACTCCCCTCTCCATAACAGCAGAGGGTGGGATTTCCAAGACCTTTCTTGAGGGCCTGGTCTCTCCTCAGTGAGGTCCACATACTTATATTTAGACTATGTAAGAACGCGTTCATTAACCTCAATGACAATGTTCAGTGTGGGTAAACCACCTGCTTCTCTTTGTGAGGCCTGTGATCACAGTGGGATCTTTTGTATCTAAGAAGTTGAATTTCAACCACTCTCTGATTTCAATCACACCTGTTGTCCTGGGTGTCCAGGACAATGGCCATATCAGAGAGTGGTAACCCACTGCTGAGAAAGGAGATCCTTGTCTATGATCACCCCTCACTCCTAACACAAAAGGAAGATGCCGAAGACCAGCTGAGGAGAAGGAAAGGGAGGAATAAAGCTATGTAATGACTAAGGGGGACTAAGAGATTGTACTGAATAGACTTATCTAGCAGGTTAACATGAATGTGGGTAAAGGGATTTGGTGCTTTCTGTGACAGAAGATTGCTATTATTCTAGAAATGGAAAATGAGAAAAATATCTCCTTCTCCAAGTAAAGAAACAAACACCCAGGAAAAAACTCACCCTTCCTATCTATGTACAATCTTCCCTGATGACAGGTAGCAGAAAGTATAGTTGAGAGGTGCCCAGGTTTGAAAGTTCAAATCCCAGTTCTGCCATTTCTCTCCTGTGTAACCTTGGACAAGTTTCTTAACCTTTTTGTGCCTTTCATTTGTAAAAAAGAGAAAATAATAATACCTTCCTCATAGGATTGTTGGAGGGTTAAATGACACATATAAAGCCTAAAGAACAGCTCCTGGCACATAATAAGCCCTCAATAAATGTGGCTATTATTATTTTTATTACAAGTGTAAGAGTAACATGATTTCAAATGTCCATCTAGTTTAAGGCATGTGTAAATTTATTGAGAAGTGATTCAGGGTAAACTTTAACCGAATTTTCAACAAACAAGCCATAGGGTTTCTTCCTCCACAGTCCATGACCTGCATCCCCAACCATGGAAAGAAATGTGTTCATTCAGTGAATGAGATCCTTTAGCCAAACAGCGTTTGTAAACAACCACTTGGCATCCTGACCCTTTCTGTCACTGAGGGTGTTCTAACAACTATGTTGGGTAATGAGACAGTACCCACCTGCGGTCCTTTTCTTCTTGTAGGTTATGTTCAGGATCAAGTCGGGCTTCATTTGAAATGGGCACTTCAGCAGGATAACAGGAAAGAAAGAGGATTTTGGAGTCAAGAAGCTCTGGCTCTTAAATTTTGGTCTCATATTTTCCTAATTGCAAGAGCTGAATAGAGTTATCTTTAAAAATGGGGATAATAATATCTACATAGTAGGGGTTTTTAATGGAGGATTAAATTCAACTATTTATGTATAGGGCCCAATATAGAGTTGGCACTCATTAAATGTCAGTTTCTCTTCCTCTTTCCCCTTTTCCTGCTGAGACACAGAGTTAGACTACTCTGTGGGGTGGGACATTCATCAAGTGGTGTGTTGGTTTATTTTTCTCCCACTTTTCTAAGGCAAGAGATCATGCAGAATATAGGAGGAAGCAAACATCTACTGCTCTAACCTTTTCTACTTAGTGAACATTGTTCATCCTTCTCTTCTGCCACTTAAAAAAACAATAAGTCCAGCTGACACAGAATTATTTAGATACTCTAAGGCCATTTTTATCAACCTAGAAATAAGTGTCCTGTTTATTTTCATTAAAGGTGATACAAATAAAACCTCAGGAAAATCTACCCCAGTATCTACATGTTATGCCCCTTTCCAAAGTTGAAGGGATATACCTAACACCCAAGGGGGCAGGGCAAGTGAAGTGTGTAGTCAGGTGTGGCCATGGCACTGTGATGCATCATTATCAAGGGAGGACATAGTATATGTCCTGCTAGCTCTTTCCAATCCAATCGGCTCTCCTTACAGTAATCACAATCACAGAGCCTTTCTTCCCCTCTTAGATTTCCATTCAAGCACCCAACCATCAAACTCACTGAGGCCTCACCCTACTTCCCCACCCATCCCATTCTCTTCAACTGCCAGAGGGCTTTCCTGAGATGAAGCAGAGGCTGAAGACCTGGGGCCCTTGGACGAGAGACTTAGCTACTGACACATACAAGTGCTGACACTGGAAAGTACCAGTGCTGAATCAAAAAGCCACTTCCCAGAGATGACATGAATGTTCAAGGTTTGGTTCCTGGAACACCACCGATTTGGTCCTGAACCTTGAAGCCAACATCTTACCTCTGTTCTTCCATGCCTCAGTTGCCCAGTATGTGGGAAGGGTAATGACAACAAAGGAAAATTGCCACCTATCACCCAACCTGTCATCACTATAATTTGAATGACTTAGCCAACTTTAGAATATTGTGGAAATTAGTGTTTACTGGGGACTCTGAGATGAAAGGTACCAAGTTTGGCAGAGCTGAGGCCACTGGTAGGATGTTCTGGGGTGCACTGAAGGTTCAGCAGAATGTTCTTTAGCTTGTAAATTGAACTTTCATTTTTGTCAAAGTAGAAAATTTTAGGTAACAAATATTTCATTTTTTCCTTTGTAAAATGTTTTCTTCTCTCCCTTCCCAAGTTTGGGGCATGAACAGTTGTGTTGGAATACAAAACCCACTCCTCCCAGTAAAATGTTCACAACGGCAGTTTAAAAAATGATGAACATCTTTTAGATTATTTTTCATACCATGCCAACTAAGGGGGTACTATCTAGCTTTTTAAAAAACTTCCTTCTCTTTTTAACAAAACAAATAAAATTTGCAGGATTGCAACTCTATGAGATCCTGCCCAACTTTGACCCTGAAAGCTGTCTTTGGCTCCAGCTACATTTTCAGATGAGCTTCATTTCAGACTCATTTTAGAAATGTAGACATTTTGCTCCTGGGCCACTTTTTCGTTGCCTCTCTGCTTAGACTTCAAGAGTACAGACGGAAGAGTTTGCAAAGATCATTTGCAATGTGCCATCCCAAACCTCTGATGTAAGAGATGCAAAGCAGGCTCCAGTGGGCCTTAGTGTCTCTGATGAGAGGAGCAACGTGAATGGGGAGGAAGTGGGTAAGTGAGAAGAGGCCCTGTGGCTGCGGTGGTGACTCTACCAGCAAAGTCAGCACCTACAGACTGATGAAGGCAGCAAATGAGCTTGTGTAGTGCTCCACAGTGAAGCTGCCCTATCTGTCAGCATCAGGAGGGCTGACGAGCCAAGTTTCTGCACACTGTGCACTGCTAAATGCTGTCAGTGACACAGGCATGCTTTAAAGTCAGGCGACTGTTTCTTGCAGGACTAAAGCCTCTGCTTCACTTTCACCTGCTCAATGCTTCCCCTCACTGCCACGCTTTGATCCAAATTCTTCTTGTGAGTGGAGTCCCCATTACATTCTGTGTTTTTTTCTACTTTAACTTAATTCCCAGTGGCAGGATGTCCACAGTTCAGCTTATGCCCTTAAACTATAAAAACAAAACAAAAAAGTCATCATCATCCTCAAAATAATTTTTAAAAACAGTTCCCCACCTCTGACAATTTTGGCTTGGATTTGTTTACAATGCTACAGCTTCTACCCCCTTCTTACCTTGTATTTTCATTTATCTTCTTTGGTGCCCTTTTCTTTGTTCTTCCTTTTAGACCAATCTATTGATAGCCACCCTGCAAAATGGCTGGGAGGTGAATCTCCTTTCTCATAAATTCATCCTCAAAATAATTGCATGATTAAAACAGTTGTGGGCCCTCCATCAAGAGTAATCAGCAATGTGCTTTGAAGCCTGGGGTCTGTTGACTCTCTGATGGCACCTGGGACCATGTTTATCTCCATTTATATGTTTCAGCCACCACTCTGCCTCACTGGGTTCCCTGCTGTTAGATTGTTTTGAGGTCATTTGGGAGACGAAGATCTACTGCCAGAGCTTCTAGTTAGTAGTGATAATTCCCCATTGGACTCAGACGGGACACCGACATGGTTTCTTGCCAGGCAGCAGTTAGTGACTACAGGACTGAAGTGGTTTCCAAGATTCAGAATTTGCCTAGTAGTTGTAAGAGGCAACAGCTAATAGAGGAAGAGGAGACCCAAACCCAGCCTATCCTGTGGAGTGTAGGGCATGACTGGTATTCTAAGGATGGTAGTTGTCACATTTTTGTGGCTTGTGAATCACTTTGGCAGGATAAAATTTTCCAAGAGCCAATTTACCTGACCGATTGCCACTTGCCAATGCAAAACCAAATAAACGTACATGTGTTTATTGGGAAGAAAACTAAAGCTTTTGGAGAGTACAGGGACAATGTCTTTGGATCCCCAGGGCCTAATGGTCTCAAAAAGTATTTACTGAGGTCATCTGATTCTTCTGAGAGGTAAAGCATACATAATTTTCCAATCATTTTGGTCTTTGTACTATATTCAGAGAGTCAATCTCTGTGTTAAGTACAACCAGGTGATGGACTATGGGCGGATTGAATTTTTCATTTTTATCAAGCATGGTATGGAAGAAGCAGCAGTAGCCTGAGCTTCTCAACTGCTTGGAATTCATGGATTAATTTACTGATGATTTGTTAAAGATGTTTCTCTCTTGGTAGGTGAAGAAAGGAGGAACTAAAGTGGTCACCCAAAAGGCCAGAAATCCAAACACTGTTACAGGCCAAAGTCTTGGCCTCGGAACAAAGAAAATTAGGCAATAGGATTGGGCTGTGCCTTTCTGAAGTCATGTCAGCAGTCTCCTGGGCCGCAGCTTTGGCTTGCTCAGATGCAATTTGTTCAGGCAGTGCAGCTGGGGGCAGCAGGCTTCAGCTACAAAAGTGTTGGCTGGTAAGAGGAAATCAAAATAATCCCCATTTAGTTCCCATTATCTTAAAAATTAGAAACTCTAATGAGAGGCTTCCAGAGCAAGCTGAGCAGCAGGAGGGCACCTCTGATGGATGCTGTCTTCTGTGAGGATGTCACTGTCGTCACCAGGGGCAAGCTGAGGGCCCAAGTGCCTCTGCGCAGTTTCCCTGGAAGCAACCAAGATTGATCAGGCACCCCAGGACACAGGAGCCATAAGAATAGACAGAGAAGCAGCCCAGAAGCGAGGCTGTCATGGAAGGAGACACTTGACCTGAAAGGTGATCATTTTTAACCCTGAATTTTGTTAACTGTTTCTCAGAAAGTCTCTCTGAATCGATTTAACTTTTATAGTCTTGAATTCTTCTAGGTGTGGTGTTGCCTAAAGACAGGTAAAATGCCCCCTAAGGGAATTCCTTACCTCTATGGTTCTAAAACTGGGTTCTCCTCATATTTCAGGATGAGGAACCTTTTTTTTTAAAAAATGCCTTCATTCTCAGAGCACGAAGAACCTTTTAGGAGAAGAAGGTAGCTGGAGAATGCTTGTTCTCCTGGCAAATAGCAACTGTGGAAACACTATTTTCATATAGACCTGGCAAATGGCTTCCAGTATTTTCTGTCCAAATATTACATCTCCTCACCAGCTTTGCATATATCTTGGCACTGCACGGCCCAGTAGTACCACATCATTTCATGGCACTGAGCCAAGAGTGTGCCCAGCAGTGCTTAGCACCATACAGCGAGTCTACAGGGCCCTCCAAGCTCCCACCACCACACTCCTACCAGAGCAAAAGGGGAGACTATCAGGCAGCAAAGTCACGGTGTTGTTATTATTACCCTGATGTGTAATAAATCTGTGTAGTGCAATAAATTAAGGCAAGGCTGTGTTCTCACTTTACAGGCTGCCAATAGTTTTATTGTAACAGCTTAAAGATGTGAGTTTTCCTTTTTAGGCAGAGTAGAGGAAGCTGTGAAATTTGAAGAGAGAACAAAAGGATACTCGAGTGTAGTTTGTAAGACAGGTATTGTACAAGAACTGGTTCATCAGGACATCCAGCACCTAATGTTTTTCTGTTTAATGATATTAGAGAACAGCGAGGCCTTACAATGGCCACAAGAATTCATTTGAATCCATTTTCATATCCATATCTCACTGCTGAGTTCTGCTGAGCTGACCTCTTGCACTAGACTTACAGTGCTTTCTTTTGGTGATAAACCTGAGTGATTGTAAGATCACAAATTGGTTCTAGAACTCATTAAAGTCAGCAAATGAGCATTAAAAGATACTTGCATAGGCTGAGTTTGTGATAATCTGTCTATGTTGGCAATTACAGTTCAGAGGATGAACAGAGGGGTGGTGAGAAAAAACCCTCCAACTCCCAGCAAGATGATAATCTATTTCAGATGTCTGTCAAGGATGCACATGCCCTGGCTTTTCTTCCTTCACACCTTGAACCCTGGGTGCAGGAGGCAAGGGAAGGATTTGAGAATGCTTCACCTCTACCCTTTGCTAAGTTCAAAGCCCAAGTGAGCCCTTCAATCAGGTCCCTGGCACACCTGACACTCGTTATTATTATTACTTTTTTAGCAAGAGCCCCCTTCTTTGGTAGCAAATTCTATTTCTATTCTCTATTTTAGAACTCGACCCTTACTTTTTTTTTTTACTCAAATGTTAGTCATTCAAGATTTCTTAACCCTTTGGTTACTGAGTCTTCCGTCTTTTTCTTCTGTCTTCGTCTAGGCTCACAGGTTATTTCTCCCTAAACTAGACACACTAGGTCTGCTGCTCTACTCTGTGTCATTGTATCCCCTGAACACTGGGAGGCTACTGAGTACAGAGTTGATATTCAATATATAAATATTGATTGGCTTTTCTTTTTTTTTTTTTTTTTTGAGACGGAGTCTCGCCTGTCGCCCGGGCTGGAGTGTGGTGGCCAGATCTCAGCTCACTGCAAGCTCCGCCTCCCGGGTTTACGCCATTCTCCTGCCTCAGCCTCCCGAGTAGCTGGGACTACAGGCACCAGCCACCTCGCCCGGCTAGCTTTTTGTATTTTTTAGTAGAGACGGGGTTTCACCGTGTTAGCCAGGATGGTCTCGAACTCCTGACCTCGTGATCCGCCCGTCTTGGCCTCCCAAAGTGCTGGGATTACAGGCTTGAGCCACCGCGCCCGGCCCTTTTTTTTGAGATGGATTCTTGCTCTGTCACCCAGGCTGGAGTGCAGTGGTGTGCTCTCGGCTCACTGCAACCTCTGCCTCCTGAGTTCAAGTGATTCTCCTGCCTCAGCCTCCCAAGTGGCTGGGATTACAGGCACGCACCACCACACCCAGCTAATTTTTGTATTTTCAGTAGAGATGGGTTTCACCATGTTGGCCAGGCTGGGTTTCACCATGTTGGCCAGGCTGGTCTCAAAATCCTGACCTCAGGTGATCTGCCTGCCTTGGCCTCCCAAAGTGCTGGGATCACAGGCATGAGCCACCACACCTGGCCTGACTGACTTTCAAAATCGCCTTCTAGTTTATTCTGTAAACACCAGCTCTACTACTTTAGTTTAACATCATTCATGTACTGCCCTGAAAAACTATACGCCCCTTATGACCTTACAGCCAAAAATGATTGACTCCCTTGGTAATCCTCCTTGCAAAACCCTAAGACTCACTCCCTCACTCTTCCTTAGCAAAACACTATACTCTTTTGCTTGAGTCTCATTTATTAGCAGCAAATGCTACCACAAGAAACTTCATTCACTGAGTTTACGTATTCTTGTGAATTCTATTTTTCTCTCTTATTTTTCCCCAATACAGTCTACCCCTGGCCAATCTATAACAATCCGAATCAGTAGAAACTCTGGAAAAACTGAGGTCATAATTTCTGAATCTGGTTTGAATTTGGAATTTACTCCCTCAGCTCAAAATTAATATTGTAAATTTACTGGAAATGTGTTTTCTACTTTTCGGACTCAAGCTAGTAGTTTTATACACAAAGTTGGGTATCTGACTTAACTAGTTACTGAAAGAAAAAGGACATCTCCAGCTCCTTTTCTGGCCTTTCTCCTATCCCACTACTTCCCTCCACCCAACACACACACACACACACACACACACACACACACACACACAGCCAACACCACTCACTGAAGATGGGGAAGATGGAGTTCTTCCTTGAATTCCCCTTAGGTTGTATCATTGTTTGGAAGTTATTGGTTCTTATCCAAAAGCAGACGTGGACAGAGTAAGGAGTTTTAGCTCAGCCATATAAAGTAGCATAAGCCTCAGGCTTTAATCTTTCCATAAGGCTGCACTGGTATATAGTTTTTCTTCTGTTGAATATAACAGATCCATATTAACAAGCATTTATTGAATGCTTACTTTGAAAACCAGTACTGTATTGTCCCTTATATTATCTCATTTAACTTAATTATTGCTCTTTAAGGTAGTATTCTCACTTTATAAATGAGAAAACAAATATTCAGAAAGTGACTTGTACTGAACGGGAGAAACATATATTTTTTTTTTATTCCAAGCCCATTGCCCTTTCTTCTGGTTTGATTTTTAACTTCATGATAATAGAGCTCAATTACAAGAACTGGAACTCTCTGTATAAGTTGGTTATTCTTTTTTTTTTTTTTTTTTTTTTTGAGACGGAGTCTCGCTGTGTCGCCCAGGCTGGAGTGCGGTGGCGCGATCTCGGCTCACTGCAAGCTCCGCCTCCCGGGTTCACGCCATTCTCCCGCCTCAGCCTCCGAGTAGCTGGGACTACAGGCGCCCGCCACCTCGCCCGGCTAGTTTTTTGTATTTTTAGTAGAGACAGGGTTTCACCATGTTAGCCAGGATGGTCTCGATCTCCTGACCTCGTGATCCACCCGCCTCAGCCTCCCAAAGTGCTGGGATTACAGGCTTGAGCCACCGCGCCCGGCCAAGTTGGTTATTCTTAAATGATCTACGCAGAGTACAGAAGTCCTATCACAAAAAATCCATTGTAACAAAACCTCTCTCTAAGAAAACCCCATTCTAGAGCTGTCATTGGCTCCTAACTTTTATCTAGTACACATTCAGGGAATATTTTGTAAATGTTTATCCAAATTTCTCACTGGAAATTTTGTGCTTAGAATGTCTTCAAAATTGGGTTCAAGTATCAGGTAGTAAGGGAAGGAACAGGAAACCTGATGATATTGTACAATGTTTGGTGTGTATTCCTTTATACCATAAATAGTGAGTCTAAAAGTTGTGTTAGCTCAGTTTGTTGTAAAATAAAGAGACAGTACCATGGAAATAGAAGGGAATAAAAAGCTCCACTTAGATTTTTTTAAAGGTACTTGAATCATAATGTCAATTAAAGAAAAGTAATTTGGTTAATGAATAACAGTTTGTCTTTCCTATAAAAATAGCTAATAGTTTTTGAGCACCTATGATATATCAGTTAACACTGTAAATTTTTAAATGTATTATTTAATCTTCACAACAACCCTATGAAGTAAATATTATCCTAATTTTACACACAAAGGAACTGAAGCTCAGAATGGTTAAATAATTTGCCCAAGGTCACACAGCTGGTAAGAAGCAAGATCAGAATTTGAACTCATGCCGTATGATTCCAGAGCCTACATGTTTAACCACACTTAGGGATGCCAGATAAAATATAGTTACACTTGATTGTTGGATAAACAGATCCTAAATATTGCATGGAACATATTTTTACTAAAAGCATATTTTTTGTTTATCTGAAATTCAAATTCAACTGGGGATCCTCTATTTTTATTTGCTAAATCTAGCAACCCTAACCACACTATTCTGCCTTCTGTAAATTCAGATATCCATATATTTGGGTTGTTTAATTTGCAGCTTACACATGCTTGAGTTTTTTGTTTTGTTTTGTTTTTTACAGAATAAACGATGTTAATTCACATCTACGAAGCTAGGCTCCTGGATTTCTCTTCCCTCCATTTATTGAAGGCTGGGTTGGTCTGAGGCCAGTCTTCTCCCTGATAGTGCAGCTAAGTGCAAGCTTTTCTCTTCTGATAAGAAAAGACTTCACTTACTGTTGGCACATTCTGGCCTTCTGCCTACACTGGGCTCTCTCTCCAGTGGCCAGCTGTGTCTTGCCTGGTGCTCATCATTATCCAACTTTCTTGCCTCAGGAATCCTTGACTGTTTCCAAGATTTGCAGAGGTGCATGACTGAGTAGCAGCTTACTTCCAGACGACAGTGTTCACAGAAGGAAACAGAAAAGAATCAGTGGGCTGGAACTTAGAAGAACTTTATATATAAAGTTCATTGAATAAAACATATAAATAGGCAATATATACACCACCAAATGAACAACTCTTATTTCTCCATGGGTATCTTCCACTCTGATTGAGCTCTCTTACAATGCACAATATGCACCTGCCTTTCACCACTTGGATCACCTAAGCTGAAAATATAGACACTATTTTCAGTGGCCATGTAGAAACCAACTGTATTGCCCCTCAAATCACACAATGCATTAAAAAACAAATATAAAAGCCTTTGGAATTGGCTGATCTTTATCATCTTTTAACAATGTGAATAACCGAAAAGTAACTGTCTATTTACAAGCCTGGATATTTATAGAGTTACCTCTATAGTCAAGATCTTTTAAATATTTCAAACAGCCTGTATTTCTATAACCCAAGAATAGAATAATAGTAATAGGTATACTTATTATAACATAAAAATAACATTTTGTCATTATGTGCCAGTCTCTATGAGGAGTACTGTCCATGCATTCTCTCTCTTAGTTTTTACCAAAGCACTGTGAAATTTTGTACTCTTTTTAGTATCAGATAACAGACAAGAACACTGAGGCTACAAGAGTTTAAGTAACTTGTCCAAGGCTGCACAGCTAGTGGCAAAAGCTGCATTTAAAGCTACGTAGCCTCACTCCAGGGATCACATACTTACTTACTGCATAACGATACCTTTACACCGTAAGATCAGTGGTAGATAGCGCTTTTTTTGGTGAAAATGTAGGGTTTTTTTTTTTTTTAAGTTTTAAATCTGTTGCCAGCTCTTTCATTTCAAAGGCATGAAGTGTTCTCTTTGTTAAATAGTAAAGAACATCTAGGAAGAGGAGAAGCTGGGCAGTAAGTGGCCAACATGATAGGATTAAATGAAACGCTATGTGGCTAGTACATAGGTTATATATACCTCATGTAACCAACCATAAGACTTAGACCACACCTGGACTGGTCCACGCCCTGGTTCACCTAGACAAGTCCACTAATCACTTGCTTGGATATCATAGCAATGGCAAGTTGCTAGAAAGGATTCTAAATGCTTACTCTCATTTTCTGTATTTATCTCAAGGTCAACTGGTCATTTTGTGGACCAGCACCAACAATCTATGGACCACATTTTGAGTGGCACTAATACAGATAACATCAGTTTAGTTAATTCAGGTATACAAATAACCAGTAAAGTATATGGTTCGCTTATATTCTCTCTCTCTCTCTCTCTCTCTCTCTACACACCCACAGACACATGCTCCTGAATACTTATTCCTGAAACATTTACTGAGAACCTACTATATTCTTGTTACTTTTCTAGGCTCTGAGAATACAGTAATGAATAAAGAAAATCAAGTACCTGCTTTCAGGGAACTTAAAATTCTAATTCAATCAATGTCTTGATACCCAAACATCTGGGTACCAGTTTGAGGCTTTGCCAATTAATAGCTCTCTGCTTTTGTGTAAATTCATTTAATCTTTCTAAGCAAGTCTTTCCCTTTACAATATGAGACTAATAATACGTAGTTTAATGGCATCATTGGTAGGATTAGATATTGTGAAAACTGTAAAATCACATACCAATGGCAGGTCACATTTTTATCATGTGCCCTTCTTGAGTGAAGGGATGGTATTTTTCCTGTCTTTGTATCCTCAGCGGCAAGCATAAGGGCTTGCTAAGTAGCAAGCTTCAGTTAAGGCTCATTGAATAAATGTGCCTAATGTCCCGTATGTGTGAAATACATTTTTTTTGTTTAAAATATTATACCTGCTCTTCAAATCCTTAAAAGCTACTGCACCAATAAGAAAAGTACATAAGGCATTGTAGGGCATAACATAAGTAATTCTACTCTTGCATTATAGATTCCTAAGAGTTCAAGCTCTAAAAATATATTTTCTAAACATTTATTAGATGGAAGCCTCTTTTTATTGATATGTATCACAATCTTCTTAAAGGCTTCAATTGGTCCCAGAAGTGTCTATGCTGGTCCTGTCAGTTCTAAGAATAACTGTGCTCTTTAGAATTACAAACTAGAACTGAATTGTAAAAGTGCCCTAAGTTTGGGGAGCCTTTGGAAGAAATTCTCAGCCAATAATAACATGAAAAGAAATGTACCTAGTCTGTTTCTCTTCAAACGTCTGAACTTCATGTTAGAAAAGTTGCTTCCAGGGTATAAAGACTTTCTTTTTGAGGGCTAGTGATGTTGCTGTTAGAGTTAGACAGGGGTATGGATGCTCTACAGATTTCATGAAAGTGCATAACTACTTTCAGGGGCTATTTGAAGAGTACCTTATTTTATAAGGCGCCCCTTATATTGCAAGGGACATTAACATAATTAAAACACAGTGATTTGCAAGGAATAATATTTAGTAATCAGAATAAAATGAATACACAAAATGCACTATAAGGCAGCCTATAAGTGCCATAGGTGAGGAATGAATAGGAACTACTTCAGAGGAGTGTTCCACTTAGAAGCTGCAATATGAGACAGGCCTTCAAGGATTTCAACAGATTTTAGGTTTGATAGAGGGAATGGAAGGCATTTGTTGCAGGCAGAGAGGCAACTTAATAAGTTGACTCCTTTGTAAAAAGCTAGTAGGAGTTACAGCAAGTAGTTTGGTATACGTGTAAGGGTATAGTGAAAGGTAAGGCTAGAAAAGTGGGATGGAGATACATAATTGGGCAAGTGCCAGATTGAGCAGTTTGTACTAAATTTGATGGGGAACTATTGATAGTTTTAAAAATAGGGTGGAGTCATGATCTGGCCAATGCTTTAGGAAGATGGTTTTGGCAAGAACACAAGACGGACTGAAGGGAAGGCAACTAAGCAGGAGACCAGACAGGAGAGCACAGCAAAAGTCTCAACCTAGGTTAACCAATACCTGACCTAGGGTCGTGGCAATAGAGCTAGAGAGGTGGGGGCAGATGGAAGGGTCACTGTGTAGAAAGTACAGTATTTGTACCTGTGCAGTCCAATATAGTATCTCATAGTCAAGGCTCTTTAAATGTAGCTTTAATTAAAATCAAATAGGATTTAAAATTTAGGCCGGGCATGTGGCTCACGCCTGTAATCCCAGCACTTTGGGAGGTCGAGGCGGGCAGATCACGAGGTCAGGAGATTGAGACCATCCTGGCCAGCACAATGAAACCCTGCCTCTACTAAAAATACAAAAATTAGCTGGCCTTGGTGGCCTTTGCTTGAAGTTCCAGCTACTCGGGAGGCTGAGACAGGAGAATCGCTTGAACCTGGGAGGTGGAGGTTGTAGTGAGCCAAGACTGTGCCACTGCACTCCAGCCTGGTGACAGAGCGAGACTCTGTCACAAAAAAAAAAAAAAAAAAAATTAGTTCCTCTGTTGCATTAGCTGCATTTAAAATGCTCAATAGCCATATGTGACTCCTGTATTGGACTATGCAGATAAAGAACATTTCCATCACAGTGCAATGTTTATTGAACAGTGCAGCTCACTATGCTTTAGGGACTAATTGGGCGTAGAATGAGGAAGATGGATTAAAGGGGGCTTTGGTTTGGCAGCTGAGCGACTGAGAAAGGTAGTGCCATGAACAGAAAAGAGGAAGTCAGGAAGAGGAAGAGCTGGATTTACGAAGAAAGGTGTCGTTTAGCTTCTGTCAAATACCAGGTCAGATAAAGTGTCTACCAAATGGTCAGATATCCCTGGTGAAAGGAAAGGGCAGGGAAAGCAAAGTGCCCATTGTGTTCTCCCAAAGCTTGTAAAGGAGCCCTGGGAGGATTTAATTGGTTTATCCCCTCCTGCACTCAGTTTCTCCCGTTTGTGAAGCTCCCTGAAGATCATGAGTGGGCAATCCAGTTCCTCAACCTCTCCAAACCAATGGTTCACATATACTGTGACGAGGACAGAAGCCCAAGGGCTTTGCTGTTTTCTTAACTCCTTGGAGCCAGCCTGAACCTTTTTCTCACAGATACTTTGTGCTTCCTCTCCCCTAACCGCCTTACTCACCCTTCCCCATGCTCAACCTTTGGAAAGTCCCCTTGCCCTCACTTGTTTGATTACTTCCTCTCAAACTACTTCTCACAGGGACCACACCAAACCAGTGACTCCACCACTTGCCCTCTCTTCCCTCCCAGCTTAAATTCCAAGGTCTATCACCATAATGACTCCCTTACATAATACTCCTACCCTCTCATCGGCTTTCCCCAGCAAAACTCAGACCTGGTCAAATACAATTCTCCTCCAACCCCCAAGCAATGGAATGTGGCTGGAGGAGAATCACACGGCCTTGCTGAGTGGTCTCACTTTAATGTATGACCATCGACTCAAGAGGGCACTCAGCATTGTCCATACTACGCTTCTCTAGTTACTTTTCCACCCTTCAAGGCGATTATTTTTCACTTTCTTCTATCTCCTTTAATAGCAAACAGCTTTTCATTGTTTAAAGAACAGATCTTACCTCATCAATCCCAGTGAGGCAGCCAGTACACATGGCACTCAGTGGAAACTGGGCAAAGGTGCATACGTGTGTGTGTGTGTGGGTATGCATGTGTGTGTATGCGCATGTGTGTGTGTTATATGCAGGACTGCTAAAATGCACCACCTCTCCTGGTGGAGCAATCAGAAAGGTACCCCTTCCTCAAGGCTGATGTGACCCCACCAGGGCACATGGCTTTGCCAGCAAAGCAAGGGCTACATTTCAGCTCCTACTTGCCGCCTCTGCTCTGCAGGGGCCTGAGTGTGCCACCACCAAATGTACTGCCTAATGTATCTGTATCTGCACCCAGACACTCTACCTTCTCTCCAGAAATAGCGTGTGAATGCATTCCCTTATTCCTATCCTAGGCCAACCCTTTCACTTGTGTGCTAGATCCAATTGCTTCTCACCTACTTGAAGACACTCTATCCAGTTGTCTCCTCTTGCCTTCTGTGTCATCAATTTTACCTCTCTAAAGAATCATTCCAGCTGGGCACGGTGACTCACGCCTATAATCCCAGCACTTTGGGAGGCCAAGGCGGGTGGATAACCTGAAGTCGGGAGTTCTAGACCAGCCTGGCCAACATGGAGAAACCCTGTCTCTACTAAAAATATAAAATTAGCCGGGTGTGGTGGCGCATGACTATAATCCCAGCTGCTTGGGAGGCTGAGACAGGAGAATCGCTTGAACCAGGGAGTTGGAGGTTGCAGTGAGCTGAGATTGCACCACTGCACTCCAGCCTGGCAACAGAGCAAGTCTCAAAAAAAAAAAAATCATTCCAGCATACCACAATGAGAAAAAGCATTTATCATCTTAAAATACCCTCCCTTGATCTCAAGTACCTTGCTGGCTACTGCCCTTTTCACCTTCACAGCAAAGTCTCTCAAGAGCTGTTTAGAACACTTTCTCTTCCTCACCTCCTATCCTATTAACATACCCTAATCAGACTTTCTCCCCTATGACTCCACTGAAACTGTTTTCATCAAGGTCATCAGCAACTTCATCAGGCCACATCCAGTGTTCAAATTCTCTTTCCTTATCTTACTAATTTCAGCAGTATCTGATAAGACTCTTCACTCCCTCCTTCCTGAAACAATTCTCTTGTTTTCCAACGCTTCACCTTCTCCTGGTGCTCCTGCCCTGACTGGTAGCTCCTCCTTTTCTACTTACCTTTCTAGTGTTGGAGTGCCTCTTCGTCCTTTCCTTCAGCTATCTCCTCTCCCTATGTGATCCTAACTAGACTTAAGACTTAAAAAGTATCTATGTGCTAATGAATCCCAAATGTGTCTCTCTAGACTCATATATCAATTGCTTATTCAACATCTCCATTTGGATGTATAATAGGCACCTTAAACGTAACGTGTAAGAAAAGACTCTTAAGTTCCTCATCCCCAAATCTGCTCCTTCATTTCATTAAGTGGCACCGCCATTAACTCAGTCATCAGGCCCGAACCTAAGAATCAACTCTGATTTCTTTTTGTCCTTTCACACGCTATGTCCCAAATCCAAATCCATTCCAATCAAAATGTATCTAAATAAAATAAAATAGCCGCCTTCTCATCCTGTCCGTGGCTGCCAGACTAGTTAGTCCAAGCTACTTTACTGGTATCCCAAGGACATCCGTGCTTCCCCATTGTGTATTTTACACACATCAGCAAGACTAACTTTTAACAATGTGAATCAGATGCGGTCATTCCTCGGCTCACCCTTCTCTCATGGTTTCCAGTTGCTGTTATAATGGCCCACAGGCTTCACTGGATCTGGCTACTGGCCCGCCTCTCCGAGCCTAGCTGGTACTGCTCTTGGGCTGGCTGACGCTGCTCAGCCATGCTGGCCTTTCACTGTTTCTGCAACATGGCAAGCGTATCTCCACCTCTGGGTTTACGGCTGATTTTCTCTCAGCCTGGAAAGGCTATTCCTCCTCCCGGCCCGCGTGTTTGCAAGACTTATTCCTTCATCCCGTGTGTATGCGCTCAAAGGTCTTCTTCGAGAGGCAGTATCTCACCAGGTGTAAAGTCACCCTATCCCCTGCTTTATTTTTCTCCACACCACTTATCATTACCTGCAATTTCTGTCACTTGTTTGTTGTCTGTCTTCCCTCTCCCACTCCACTAGCATGCGAGCTGCAAGAGGGTATTTGCCTACTCTATGGCTTTATCCCTCTGCGTTTAGTGACAACAGCGCCTGGAACCTAACAGGTGCTCAATTAGGGCTTGTCGAATGATTGCGTTCCCTCCAAATGCTCTTCCTGAATCTTTGGACCCTTCCTCATTTTTTTTCGGGTCTTACCCACCTCCCATCCCGCCCTATGCAAAGCTAAAACTCCCCGCCCCTTTCCGGTAGTTCCAGGCTTTCCCGGCTCCTATGTGCGCGGCTCCTTTAAGCTGAC
>NW_012106919.1:799542-839828 GCF_000951045.1 Mandrillus leucophaeus
CGACTGTAGGCCTGCGGGAGACCGTCGGGAGGGGCCCCGGCCGGCTGTGGGAGAGAAAGAGGACATTGTGTCCCCCACCCTTCAACTCCCTGAGGTGTCATAGCACAAGCCCATTTACCTCGCCGTCTCCCCAGACACGGTGCCCTCGTCCCTCACTGCCTGAGAGACGTAGAAGGTTGGACATCGCTGCCTTCCTCCTCTTGCATGTCCCCTGTCTAGGGTCAGAGCTTCCTTCAAACCCAGCTCTCCCTTTTGGGCCGGAGGGAGGGGCGGGGGGACACACGGGGAAGGGGGTTGGAGGGTTGGGTGAATTCTCTGTCCTCTGCTGTAGAAGTGCGGGTAGACTGGAGCGTTGCTGTCTCCGGGCTCACTTCTGTCAGGGTTCAGGGTCTCCCTTTCCTTCCTTTATTCCCCCAGTGAATAGGGCTGACATCTACATCCCACTCCACCTTCCAGCCCCTTTCCCGCCTTCTTTACCCCCCTGTCTTCCGTAGCTTACCATGTGTTCGCCTTTTCAATGTTACTTTTCATGCGTCTCTGCTTCTTCCCTGAATTTTGTTAGGGAAGAGGTCACGGTGTGATTCTTGTTATCCTTCAAACTAGCGTTGGTGAGAGTATCTCTTGCCCCCTTACTCAGGAAGTTAAGGACAGTGTCTTCAGCCGAATTGTGTAATTTACTGCTACGGGGAGAAGATGAGAGGAAGACATTTGTGCGTACAAAATGGGATCTCCTCATAGAGCTGAGAACCAGAGTTTAGGGAACCTTTGACCTCTTGGAAAAAGAACTGCCGTTGAGGAGTAATGCATTCTGTTTTGGAGGGAAAATAGTTTTGTTACTTCTTTGAAGGGAGGAGGTATAAAAAATGAAATAAAATAATAGGGCAGAAGGTGAATGAGCCACAGCCCTACAGGTGGCCACTCTTCTCCTTAGGTGGCGGATGATAGTTCTGTTTTTATTACAGTAAGAGTAAAGCATCAGCTCTTAGATTTAACTTGGGGCTCCTACCGTCAAAAGCATGAAGGGCCGTCTCAGAAGAGATGCTGCTGGAAACAGGATTTGGAAACTTTCTTTGGGTTTCCTGTCAGAATGTGTGGGGGTGGACATGCCTATGTGTAGTTTTTCTTTCCTTGTGATGTAATTTATTTCTGTGATACTTTGACATAATAAGCGTTAAATTAGGCCCCAGACTTTCTGTCTTTATTATGCTTTCCTGTAACATTTTTGTTTTGAAATTATATGGTTCGATATTCTTTTGTAGCGTGATATTTCAGTGAATCCTGTCTAGTTTCTTTGGTGTTTTAAATTACGGTCTACTTCAGATACGATTAGCTGTTAGGTATTGAGGATCATATGTTCAGTATTTGTTGAATGAATTGAATGATTACAAAGATGAGTCCAGGTGTTAAATCTTCTGTCCTTTTGAGAGGTACCCTATATTAGGATATTGCAGTCCATTTCCAGTTTGTAAAATAGTAATTCTTAACCTTTTCTAGGCCACTGACACCTTTGAGAATATGATGAAATATATAAACTCTCTTCCCAGAATAAAGTTAATAGGTATTTATTCACAAAATTTTGCATTAATTTTAGGGACCCTCTGAAGCCAACCATGAACATCTGTCTTAGAAGTGAACTGGATGGAATCCCTCAGTGTTACACAGTTAGATATTAACTCAAAAGCCTTTGTTCACTCTTTGTATGGCCTCAGGAAGGACAGTATCTACGCTTAATATACCCCAGACGACAAGTATATTCATATACGTTGATCCTGTAGTCCTTCTGGAAATGAATCCCAAGGAAATATTCCAAAAGAAAGAAAATGTTGTGTATGCACATGTTCGTTTAGTTATTTTAATAGATGGGAAGAAAAGGAAACTACTGGCCCAACAGCAGAAAGATACACACTTTTGCAGTCACTGAAAAAGGTTAGAAATGAAGATTATTAATCTCCTGATTGATCTTCCAGCTTCCACTCTTGCCCCTCCACCCCAAGTTGATTTCCACACAGCAGCTACAATGATGCTCACAAACTTCAGAACAAGTCTTTTTTCTATTCAAAACCCTCCAGTGTTTTCCCATCTCGGCGGTAAAATCCAAAGTTCTTACCATGGCCTACAAGCCTTACAGCGGCCCGGCTATTTCTTGAATCTCAAGCCCCTTTACTTTTCCTGTTGCTTACTGTACTCCAGCCACACTGGCCTCCTAGTTCCCAAAAAGGTAAAATACACTCAGGTGTCTGCACTTGATGTCCTCTCTGCCTGTAATATATCCCTCACTTCCTTCAGGTCTCTGCACCAGTCTCAGTCTTCCCTCACTACCCTTCCCTGCCACTGTTTCTATCTCCTTACCCTGCCTTATACTCTGAAGACTAGGTTATACTAATTTTGACAGCCACAGTTGTTGACAAACCTTTCATGGTAATGCCAGTGCTATACTTGCATTGGACATTATTGTTTAACATTTGAAAAACAATGTCAGTCATAAAAGGAGATCTTTCAGATTGTTAAGTTGAATATTTCAACAGCGCACATTTAAAGTTCGAATGTTAGCTTATCTCTCTTCAACATTTAACTACAGGGTGCTAATTGTTGGATACAGAGATGAATTAGACAGGTCTCTGCCCTCAGGGGGTTTCACAGTCTGTCATGATTTGTATTGTAATAGTTAAGTTACTCCAGATCTTGCCAATGTTTAGTGTTACCTATGAACTTTAGTGTATGGTTGATGATATTTTATATAAAATAGGGATTAGACATCCAAATTTTCATGTTGGTAGTTGTTTTTTTCCTTACAAAGGGATATTTTTAAAAATTAAAAGAAGAGTCTTGCTCTGTCACCCAGCCTGATGTGCAGTGGTGCAATCTTGGCTCACTGCAACCTCTGCCTCCTGGGTTCAAGCGATTCTCCTGTCTCAGCCTCCCGAGTAACTGGGATAACAGGTACCCACCACCACGCCCAGCTAATTTTTTCTTTTTTTTTTTTATTGTTAGTAGAGATGAGATTTCACCATGTTGGCCAGGCTGATCTCAAACTCCTGACCTCCAGTGATCCGGCCATCTTGGCCTCCAAAAGTGTTGGGATTACAGGTGTGAGCCACTGTGGCCAGCAACAAAGCGATTTTTAATGGTATCTGTAATTTGTTTAATTTCTGTTTTGTGTGCTGTTTTTAGAATTTTATAGCTGTGACAGCCCCATGTTTTGTTCTTTGCAGTAAATTGTGTAGGTACTTAGTTGTAGACTCACAGTTGAATTTTTTTGTTGTAATTCTTTATAGTTGTTCAAGAGACTTTTTTTTTTTTTTTTTTTTTTTGAGACAGAGTCTTGATCTGTCACCCAGGCTGGAGTGCAGTGATGTGATCTCAGCTCACTGCAACCTCCGTCTCCCAGGTTCAAGGAATTCTCCTGCCTTAGCCTCCTGAGTAGCTGGGATTACAGGTGTGTGCCACCACACCCGACTAATTTTTGTATTTTTTTTAGTAGAGACAGGGTTTCACCATGCTGGTCAGGCTGGTCTCGAACTCCTGACCTCATGATCCGCCTGCCTCGACCTCTCAAAGTGCTGGCCTCGTGTGACTGAGACTATTGTTTTTGTTAAATAGGTCAACATTGAAATTTTATTTGGTTTATAGGGGATGATGATACCAGTTTTGATAGAAAACTATACCATTTTGAGGGCTTTGCCCAGTATTTCTGGTTCTGGAACCTAGATGGCTTAATTTGACATAGGTGGGGAGCTTTGACATCTATGCAAGGGAGTGCGTTGAATCATTTGAGTTACTTGAAAGCACCTTGCTCTGTTTCTGACATGTGATAGGGACACCGTAAATGTTCATTGAACCTCAGATAACTTCTAATCTCGTGGTTCTAAAATTCTCTTTAGTTGATCAATGAAAATAACTAATGTAAAGCATTTATATTTTAATATTGAGATACATTGAGTGTAAGTTTACTTGTTTATAATGTCACTTTCCAAATTAATTGGTTGTAACAATTAATTGATTACACCTAATCATTTGTAAGAAGAGTTACGGCCTATTTCCAAGAATGTTTTGCTTATTCTGATGTCATGTAAGTGCTGCATTACTTAATGCCAGATTCATATCTTGTGAAACAGATTAGCATTAAACAAAAATATTTAAGCTTTAGTATGTTACTGAGACAGATGAAGTGTCCATTTTTTCTTTTACTGTGTGCATGAAGTATGGGAATTACAAGCATTCGTTTTTATGTGATTTTCAGTTTTTCATATACAAAGATGATGTTAATATTAGCTCATTTACATTTTGAAACTTTTGTAATAGTGGTATAGATTTGCACTGCATAATTCACGTTCTCTCAGTCCCCTACACACAGTTGTGAGATGACTGGTTAAGAAGGCACTTTGTTTCAAAGTTAAATGATCCAGATGAGTATTGAACCTATAAGCTTAGCTTTGTTCATTATCATGAGGTTCTGATCAACAAAGCAGTTCAACAGAGAACCATGCCGTGCTCTCATTTCCGCTTGAAAATAAACCTTTTAGAGGTAGAAGGTACAAACACGCATATACACGTGCACCAATAAAAAAAGGAAATTGTGTATGGTTATTAAGGTAGAGTTGAAACAGGAAATAACGTGCTTTTATAAGTGGTTTAAAATAATTCTTTTAATAAAATTTTCAGAAGTACATGATATCCACATGGAAAATTAAATGTTTTATGAAATAAACTCCAATCAGTAGACAAGGTAATGGCTTTTTAAAAAGTACTAATGACTTATTTACTTAGGCTATATAAATTTAGGTTAGATAAATCTGAAAAAAATTTCTTTATAAGTCACTCAAATTTTCCCAGTGTTTCTTACCTCTAACCTGTTTAGTTTATACTGATAGAGTGGTTCAAAGTGTTAAAGTTAACCAAATTTAAAATTAAATATGTATTCATATGTTTTAGTGTCTGAATGTATTTAAATTAGGCCATATTTCATAAGAATAGCAGTATATTAAACTCAAAAAAAATGAATAAAAGATACTATTGGGTTAATTAAAACTTGAAGTGCCTTACCTTGAACTCCTAGGTGTATACACCTATAACATGTTACTACTCATTCATGGTTTTTTGCAGTGCAGTGCTGTACCCACTTATTCTGGATGTAAAAGATAATTTTGTTCATGATAGGACTGTGGTTTAGCTGTCTTTTGTTTTTTAACTGTTTTTTGTTTGTTTGGTTTTTTGTCTTTAGAAAAGACAAAACTATAAAAAGAGGCACAAAGAACTGAATACAACTATTTGGATATATCACAAATGCAGTTTATATGACTGTAAGTTAGTAGTGGAAATCTCTTATTGCTGACTATATACATTTCAGATATGTCAGATGTGTAATCCAGAGAGTAAATTCACTCACTGTATTTTCAGTGACATGTTAAAATTCCTTTATCAGTATGTTCATTCTGTTCTAGACACGTTGGCTGTATTATAAAACATTAAGCAAACAGGCACTAAGTTAAATATTGTAGCAGTTGAAATTTTAACACTAATCTTTCAGTTTTACACAGTTAACAATCTAGCCCAAATGTATTGATACCTTTGTAACTACCCTTTCAATTCCATCCTGTGCTTGTGAATAGGTTGCATAATTTCTTTTCTTTTTTCTCTCTTCTCTTCCTCTTCCTTTTTCTTTTTCTTTTTCTATTTCCCTTTTCTTCCTTTTTCTTTCACAGTCTTGCTATATCACCCACGCTGGTCTCCACCTCCTGGGCTCAAGCTATCCTCCCACTTCAGCCTCTTGAGTAGCTGGGACTACAGGCGTGTGCCACCACAGTTAATTCATAATTTCATTAATAGATTTCAGATTCAGTCATTGAACAGATGTTTGAGTAACCCCAAATTAGGCTCTTTGATGAATACTGAGATGTGAAGGTGTAGTTTCTGCTTTAAGGAATTTATAGTCTAGCAGTTTATTTTGTTTGCCACAACCTGTCATGTGTTTTGTAAATCACTGTTGTATTTTCATTATAGAGTGAAAATAGAATGATACTCATTTTTATAAGTAAAATAAATTGTGGACATTTCAAATTCTCTTAGTTGGTGAACAGCTATTTCGGTGGTCTTGTTTTCTAACAGCTTATTAGTATTGGACCAAATCAGTTTCCCAGTTGTTTAAAATAGAGTTAAATAAGAATTTTTTGCTTTACTGCCTATTTTACTTCAGTCCAAAACTTATTTTTAGTAAATAGCTTTTCTGCATATGTATACATACACACACACACACACACACATATGCCTGTATATACAGACATTGTAGGGAAGTTGTTTCCTGGTTCAGCTAGCAATTTCAATTCTCTGTTTAATGTCAGAAGTTGTTTTGTAGAATGGCATGTTAATATTTTTTTCTACGCTGATTAAAATCATCCTTTGCCACTAAAGTCAACTATCTGCTAGGACAGAAATGTGCAAATAGACAACATGCATAAATGTGCATTTTTAGTGACTCTTATTAGCTTGACAGTTTTATTTTCAAGATCCTCTTCTCTCCCAACCTCATTATGATGTACTTATAAGGCAACAATAATATATTTAGTTAGTTTGCAAAATGAGAATAATTGTTCTGGTTTTTCCATTTTTGCATGTTTTGAGTTTGGATTAATTGGACATGTATTATTCTCAGTAGACATATATAATAAAATAGTCCATTTAACTGTGATTCTTTCTTTTGGAACATTGGCTGACTTTTAGATAGTGGACCTTGTGCAGTTTCATAAATACAGGTACTACTGAGTTTTGGATGACATTCTTTACACAACCTAAAAGTAAAGGTGAGCATAATAGAAGCTGGAAACAAGCTTCTGGGCATAATAGAAGCTGGAAACAAGTCTGACATTTTCTTTGCACTAAGAAATGTATTTCATATTCCAAGAAATACGCCCTTGTTAGGTTCAGGATGTTTTTCAGTGGTTATAACTGCTTAAACATTATTTTTTTCTGTTTATAGTAATTCATGTTATACTGTGGCATATTTTGAAAAGAATGTTAAGTGTAAAGAATAAATTGAAAACATCCATGATCCTATCATCCAGAAAAAATTACTGCTAATATTTTTAATATACATTTTTCCAGTTCGTTCCTTGCATGTACAGATTATTTATTTATTTATTTTTTTACAAAACTTAGAATTATAACTTTATATATACTGTTTTGATCCTACTTTTTTTTTTTCCTGAATGGGATGTTGGTCTCCTAGATTGAGACTTTATGGTTGATTCTTTATAATACTACTATTTTAAATAATACTGGAACAGGCATTTTTTGTACATGTATCTTTGATTGCATCTCTGGTTTTTTTTCTTCTTGTAGGATAGATTCCCAGAAGTGGGGTAACTGGATCAGAGGGTGATTACCCTGTGTATAAGAGTATGTGTCTCACTGCACCTTCAATGGCATTGAGTAGGTCAGTTTTTACAGTCTTTGCCAATGTGATAGATATCTGTTACATTCTTGGGGGTAATAGCAAAAATCCTCATATTAGTAATGTGTAAAACCATCATAGTGTATGAAAGAAATTTGCAGTTATCTTCCAAAAAACTTACTGAAATGAGTTTCTTTAAAAATATTTTAGGTAAAAGTAATCTGTGACACAAAAAATTACCCTGAAGTTGCAATTTGAGCATTTTTTTTGGAGAGCTAGAATTTTAATATTCTTTTATTAAAATGACAAACATGAGAAAGCTTGTTTTATAGTATGTAATAAGTAGAAATATTATGTAAAACTAAATTATTTCAGATAGATGAAGGGGGTAGTCACATGGTTCTGACTTTAAAAACAAAAAATCTATTAGTGTTTAGAGCAGTAGCTCTGGAGTTAGGCAGCCTGGGTTCGTGTCCTTGCTTTGCCACTCACTAAGTATATGATTTGAGGCAACCTGCTAAATATGTGTATGATTTTATTTTTCTAAACCTTGGCTTCCTTATTTTTATAAAAGGAGAATAATAATATCTACCCCGTAGGATTGTTGAGAGGATTAGAAATAATGCGTAAGACCACTTGGCACATAGGTATTTAATAAAAACTAGCTATTTTCATTAAATTTGTTTTTTCTGACAGTCTCCTCAAGGGCAAGAAATATCTCATTTTTGTGTTCTTGTTTACATGAATAAATACAGAAATGCAAATGGGCTGTGGTGAGCAGTGGCAGCAGGAGGGGAATGGTGGACATTCTTTGTGGTAGGAATGGCGTGTGCCAAGATAGAAGGAAAGTTCAGGAGAAGTTGGAGGACAGGTGATTAATTTGACAGAAGCCTAGACTTTTGTATAGTTAGAAAATATGGAGATAAGGGAGAAATATGGAGATTGGAGTTAGACTTTTAAGCCATTGAATGCTAGGTTGGTAAGTAGACTTTTTCAGGAGTGCAAGCTTTGGTATGCGGAAAATGACTTGATAAAAGCATTCATCAAAAAGCAGATGAATTTGCTTGTAGAGTACAGAATGAATTGAGGAAGGAAGAGGTTGAAGACAGGGAATCTGGATTAATATAAACACAGGTAAGGTAAGATCTGAGGGTTTAAAGGAAAACGGAGGGTTTTGGGGGAAGTGCTTAGGCTTCATGGTTGTGAAGATCTGTGCAACCAATTTGGAGATTAAATTCAAAAGAAACAGTCTAGGCTTATATGCAGTTAGGCAGCCTTTGAGAGAAGATGGGACTCAGTATACTTTGCTTGTTACTATTGGTTTTTAAAAAATTGAAGGATAAAACATTCCGAGATTCCTATCATTTCATCAGTAAAAAGCATATATTTATGCTTTTAAAAATATATATGCACAATCTCCTGCAGTAATTTTATTTAGATAGCATTTTGAGTTCCTGATTAACAGGATATCCTCGCTTTTAGACTTTGTATTTCTGGAGGTGTTACCTTAAAACTCTTCACTGTAAGGTGAAGTTCTTCTGCATGTGGTTTTTGTAGCATTTGTGATTGCCGCAGGACTTTAAAAACACCAGTTGTGTGAGCAGAGGTGATGAGAAGTGAAATATAGAGTTCTTGTTTGTTAAGCAGCTTCTAAGTAAAATATAGAAGCAAAAAAATGGGAAATTGGGTGTATGATCTTTAGAAAAACATTACTTTTAGTATTCCTGTTTTCTCCCTCACCCCTGAATTTTCCTAATTAAAAAAAGAGAGTTTGCAGATGCCATTTTTAGTCATTCTAGTACCTGACTAGAGCTCTACTCATATTTTCCACTTGACTGAATAATATAAAGCAAGTTAGCCAGAGATTGATATTAATAGTATTTCTTTTTGACTAATAAGTAAACTCACATGAACTGTGAATTGTTTGCTCGCTATCTTCCAATGGAGAAAAGAAGCAACCACCAATTTAAAAAAATACAGGCTTGTGATACTTCTAAGGTGTTTGCATTTTTTAAAACAGTGAGTTGTCATACCTTTCTTAATGTTTCTTTTAGTTTCCAAATATTGCCTAAATTCAAAAATAAAGTCCTTATAATTTTTACTCAAGTCTCTTCCCTTTAAAAGTATCCTTGAAAATATTTTTAAATGAATAAGCAAATGTAACTCATAGTGCTCATTGTAGTGTTGGGGATTGTGTGCGTGTGACTTTTTTTTTTTTTTGCTATGCGAATCTGCAAAAGCCCAGGTCTGGTCAACTGAATGAAATTTCATTTACTAAAGGGGCTTCAGATATTCAAAACGATAATTTAATGTCTACAGACTATGAGTCTCTCTTGAATAGGTTTGAGGATACTTCTGCCTGTTTGTCCAGCAGAATTCTGAACTATAGTCATTCTTTCCCCATCACTCCTACTCCTTAAACTGTAGCTGAGAGAATAGCGTAGTCCTTAGTTTGGGCCATTCTGGTATTGTCACTATGATGGACTGTTGTCTTACATTTTTAGAAATGTGCTTGCATCTTGACAGAAACATTATTAAATTAAGTAGCTAGCAGTTTATGGTATACTGTTATAAGATAGTTCATTTAATTTTTATATAAGGTGACATATGAAGTGTCTGAAATGTGAATAGAGTATTATAGCCTATCCCAGAGGATTAAAATAAAAGACAATGAAGCCTACTGGTTGAATAAAATATTATGTATATTTTTCTTTATCAGAAGATTTTTTTTATACTCCTTTTGAATCAGCAATTTTGAATGCTAACTATAAATTCTTGACTAAGAAATCAGTTATTCCCTACTGTAATAATAAACAGTTTGGTTACTCGTCCAACATGTATTTATTGAGTGATTATTGAGTGCTTGATACTATTCTAGGAACCAGAGATTTAGCAGTGAATAAGATGTGCTTTCATGGCAATTTTTATACCACTGAAGGGTTGATGATCGTAGAGAAACACAGTAGAAAAACAAGTAAATAAGATCGTTTCAGGGGTCCCAAATGCCATGAAGAAACTGTAGCAAGATGAAATGATAGAGAATGATGAAAGGGTTTTAAACTGAGTGTTGTGGAAAAGCTCACTGAGATGGTGAAATTTAATGTGGCACCCGAATTACAAAATGCCAGACACATAGCGGTATATAAGAAGAATGAACCAGGCAGAGGGCCCAGTTGGTGCAAAGGCCCTAAAGTGGGAAGCAGGTCATCGTGTTTGAGGAAGAACAAGAAGACCCTTGTCATCACAAGACTAGGAAAAGCCTGGTAGATGAGGTTTATAGGGAACAACTCACCGGATATTATTTCTCTTTATGGGTAAATATATGCAACTTATGAATTTGAAGATGGTGTTACTAATAATACTCATTTAAATCTGTAGGATAACCAGTAGTTTTTCTAGACATACAGAATCACTGATTTATGGTCCATAAATTGTGTTTTTCCCAGGGATCTGCAGAGATAGGAAGGAATTATGATTAGTATTACAAAAGGCCAAATGAAAATTGTGCATTTACTCTAAACAGATTTATACAGGTAAAATATTATGTATCTTTTCTTTGACCAGTGATTATATTGACTCAAATCATTATCATGCATTGTAGCGATTTCCAGATTGTTAAGGAAATAAAATATTGTACTTATCCCTTCAAGATCCTAGCATTGGGTTTTGTTAGTTTTTAAGTCTTTGGCAATTTGAGAATTTTTACTTGTGTGATTTTGATTAACTTTTACTTACGTGATTAATAAGATGTCAATGCAGTTGGTAGACAAAAATCTTTAAAGACGCGAAATCCATGGAAGGGAATAGGGTTTTTTTGTAGAAAGGTTGGGAGCCATTGATTAATGTCCTATCTGTAATGAACCTACAGGGAGAAGGGAATCATGTTTTTGAGTGTAGACCCCTTATATCCTATTTAATTTGCACAGTCAATCTATAAAGTAGATATTGTTATTGTTCAGTTTTTTGCAGCCGATGAAACTCAAAGTAATTATATAATTTGTGAAAATTTACACAGCTCCAATAATAGAGGATCATGTGGATGGTAAACTTCCAGAAGAAGGAACTTCTGCAATACAAAGCAGAAAATAGGTGATCAATACATATTTGTATCTTGCTTAAATGTAAACGTGAATGAATGAGTAAATGACAGGAGACTGCCTCTATCCCTATACTGTTTTCAGTGAGTCACACCATTTTTCTCTTAAATGAGTCTAGAAAATTTCTTCAGAAATAAAGTGACTTCACCTTTTTTTTCATAAATCATATGGTAAAAATCCTGAGGAGAGAAATAAAGACCAAACACTTATAAAGTATAATTTTCTCTTAGGCTTTGTTAACTGAGTAATTTGTAGAATTTTCAGCTTTAAAAAAAAGTCTGGTTTGCACCATAGTATTCATTATCAATAACCTCTTTTGGTTCTGTTTGTATCTTAATTTTTTTTTTTTGGTAACCATTTAAGAATTTAGTATTCTGAAATGAAGTGATGGAATTACAGTAGTCCAGATGTTTATGTAGCCAGCGTTAGTTGTCTACCTAATATCTATCAGGTTGCTGATAGATATCGGGGCGAGGTTGCTGGCATGTGTTTGTTTCTGTCTTCTATTAGAATATCAAAGTGTGTGATTTGTTGCTTAGAAATACGAACTGATAATTCTTGGTCATTTAATGGTTAGTAGGATAAATGAGGGCTTTTTTTTTTTTTTTTTAACATCTCTACCCAGGCAGAATAGGAGTATGAAATCTCTCAACCCTGTGTTTATCAAGTTTCTAATCCTTCAGATTAATTAAAATCTTAATAAGTTTTAAGTTTAGTATTCTTTTAAATGAATATTTAAAATTAGGAATGGATACCTAAAGGATGAAAGTAAATATAGTTAATTGAGAAATTGAAAGAAATCCAAGTAAGTTTGAGAAAGGAATATAATTATGATACAGAATTTACCGTAGGGGAATAACACACAGAAGTTGATGTGCTAGACTGTGGAAAAGGAATTTATTTTCTCAAAGAAGAAAAATGAAATTGATGGAATGAGGGCTAGGAGGAGGTAAATTATAGTTGAAGGAATAGAATACTTTGGATTAGATATTGGAGCCCACGGTCGGGCGCAGTGGCTCATGCCTGTAATCCCAGCACTTTGGGAGGCCGAGGCGGGTGGATCACCTGAGGTTGGTAGTTTGAGATCACCCTGACCAACATGGAGAAACCCCGTCTCCACTCAAAAAAAAAAAACACAAAAAAACTAGCTGGGCGTAGTGGTGCATGCATATAATCCCAGCTACTCGGGAGGGTGAGGCAGGATAATCCCTTGAACCTGGGAGGCAGAGGTTGTGGTGAGCCAAGATGGCACCATTGCACTCCAGCCTGGGCAACAAGAGTGAAACTTCATCTCAAAAAAAAAAAAAAAAAAGATACTGCAGCCTACATGGACCTTCAGAGAGTATATGATTACTCTGTCACCATTTGTGGCAGTATAATTACCACTTCATGAGGTATGGTGTCTTGTTGGTTTGAGTTGGAAGGACAATAAACCTAGATCAAATGAAGAGGGTTGTTGTGAAGAAGGAACGTATTTTAAAATTTGTTTCTAGTTGTCTGACACTTGTTATGACAGGTCTATGAAAGATAACTTTATATGATATTTTGGTTCTTGGTATCCGCAAAGTGTTGGTTTTTAATTTTCCCTGGTGGATTTCTGTATGACAGATTTTAGACTGCCCTACTATTGCATCTTGCTGTTCTCCATTCTAATCATACAATTGATTTAGTAATGACATACATCACCCCCAGCATGAAGTTTTTATGCTTCAGAAAATTGTTTGGCATACAAAGTGCAAGTATCAATTTGCTCTGTAAATGTGTATCTGTAAAAACTGGTGTGATTATTTAAGGATATCAGATTAACTTAAGAAAAACCATAGGCAAGTGATTTGGGAGGGAGAATATTATAACCAGGCACACCTTTATTTGCATGTTTAGATTTTCATATATTAGGTTATTTTGGTAGTGTTTCTTTTACATTCAAATGAAGCCTGGGAGTTTAGTATCTCGAAATTGGTCTAATAGTATATAATCTTTTAAAAAAGTTTCTGTGTCGGCCGGACGCGGTGGCTCAAGCCTGTAATCCCAGCACTTTGGTAGGCCGAGGCGGGCGGATCACAAGGTCAGGAGATCGAGACCATCCTGGCTAACACGGTGAAACCCTGTCTCTACTAAAAAATACAAAAAACTAGCCAGGCAAGGTGGCGGGCGCCTGTAGTCCTAGCTACTTGGGAGGCTGAGGCAGGAGAAAGGCATAAACCCGGGAGGCGGAGCTTGCAGTGAGCTGAGATCTGACCACTGCACTCCAGCCTGGGCGACAGAGCAAGACTCCATCTCAAAAAAAAAAAAAAAAGTTTCTGTGTCTTTTTGAATACTTAGTTTCACACCTAGGACAAACCTCAGTTGTAAAACATCCCTTTGAATTTTAAATTACTGTTTAATAACTTCTGACTAGTATTTCACTAAGTGTTACAACTTTTACATTGGAATAGCATTATAATTCAAGAACCAACCAAAATCTGCCGTAGAAGCCATGGGTTGGAGGGTTTTAGTTGATATACTCATCCTGTTATTCCCATTATGCTTCAGACTTGGACTGCTGTCACAACAGAACATGCTTGAGATTGTGTCACCACTCAGTGCCATCTGCCTACATGTGTACATAAGCTATAGTAGGCCTTAGATACTGGATATAAAGAATCATTGTTTTATGGTTTTCTTAACTGACTCTGCTTAAGTTCTAGTGTTCTGGGCTGAGCCTGTGGTCCATTTTGATCTTTTGCATTTATAACACTCCTCCCATAACCACGCATTCAGTGTCCTCTGTGTGTTGGCATACCAAAGATGGACATGTGAAGTTTTTAATAGTACAAAGAAAATGGCTATTTAATCAGTAAAATTTAAAGATGATTTTTAAAAACATTCAAATATTTGAGAGAGTGCCCTTTATATGAAGGACCAACTATCTCTTCCCACCCTGGTTAATTTTCACAATATAATAAACTATTTTTTAGTTATATAGGCCAAAATGTTTTATAGAAAATCAGTCATAAAATTGCATTTGTCTGTGCTATTTTTAAAAAGTTCTCTATTGTTACGTTGGTAAATGCAGAATACCAGTGTTTACATAGTATGAGTTTTGTACTTATTTTTAAAACTTGTATCTATTCATGTGTAGAACATAGGCTAAAAGGAAACACCAAAAGACCTAGATTGTTATCTCTGATGTGTGGGTTATAGATACTTTATATGTTATATATTATATAATATATATTATTATAGGTTATATTATATTTTATTTCCCTTGTTAAGCCTTTTATGAACTCTACCTTCTTTTTATTTATTTATTTTATTTTTTCGAGATGGAGTCTCCCTCTGTCGCCAGGCTGGAGTACAATGGTGCGATCTCGGCTCACTGCAACCCCCACCTCCTGGGTTCAAGCGATTCTCCTGCTTCAGCCTCCTGAGTAGCTGGGATTACAGGCACGCACCACCACATCCAGCTAATTTTTGTATTTTTAGTAGAGATGGGGTTTCACCATGTTGGCCAGGATGGTCTCGATCTGCTGACTTCGTGATCCACCCGCCTCCCAGAAGTGCTGTGATTACAGGCGTGAGCCACCACGCCTGGCCTGTTCATATATTTTTTAATCAAACTAAGAGTTCTAAAATGAATTCATTATAGAGTATGAAATTAAATTTAATAAAGCTTTTAAAGATAAAGATTCTTAGGTGATAAAATGAGTTAAAGGTTTTACAAATAAATAGGATTTCTGAAGTGGAATTTTATGTTATGGTAAACATTTTTCCTTTAAAACTAAAACAAACACACAATTAAGTTGCCATTTTCTGGGCATGGGGATGAGAGAAATAGGAAAGGTTTTGTACTGTTGTACCTTGCCTTGGAAACCTTTTGATTCTTCTGACTCAGATTTGCTTCAGTTACATCACATGCTGTTTTATGGATAAGTGTTTAATTATAGGATTTAAACTTATTTATATAAATGGTATGCAAAATCTTGCTTTTAATATTTGGTCATTTGTATTTGTGGTCAGCAGGCAAAACACTTGGCAAAAGTTTGCATATAGTGCCTACCAGTTTTTCTCAGTTTTCTCATCTATCAGTGGAAAAAGAACAGTATCTATGTCTTAGACTTGTTTGAGGATTAAATAAGCATGCCTGAGGTACAAGAAGCACTTAAAATTATTGCTGCTGTTATTATCCCAAAGTTGGGATTGATGTTTCTTTGTTTCCTTTGTGTTTTGTTTTGTTTCTGAAACAGTGTGTCACTCTGTCACCTAGGGTGGAGTTCAGTGGCTGCAATCTCTGCTCACTGCAACCTCTGCCTGCAGGGTTCAAGCAATTCTCGTGCCTCAGCCTCCCAAGTACCTGGGATTATAGGTGTGTGCCACCACACCCAGCTAATCTTTTTATTTTTAGCAGAGATGGAGTTTCACTATGTTGACCAGGCTGGTCTTGAACTCCTGACCTCTGACCTCAGGTGATCCCCCTACCTCAGCCTCCCAAAGTGTTGGAATTACAGGTGTGAGCCACTGTGCCTGGCCGGCATTGATGTTTCTATGAAACTGAGCTAAAAGATCCCTAGGGACTCGAACAATATATTATGCCGTGTATCCCCTGTTTTGGTCAACCCTGTGTATTCCCCATTAATTAAGTGGGACCGTTAACCCCTCACTTAGGTAGTTTCATTGTTTATGTATACAATGAATCTTTGACATTCATGACTTAATAGTTTAGACCTAAAATATTTAGCATGAAAACTTTATAATCTGGTACAGGCAGAATTTTGAATTCAAGGCTGATGTGCTAAACAAGTCTGTTAACTAGAGAATTGAGTATAGCTGACAGTATCCCAGTTTTTATTACCCAACAGTGACATGACTTTTGTTCTCTACTTAATTTTCATCATAGAATTAAAAACTGTTTCTTTGTGAACACAGTGCCCAGAGAAAGCCCGATAAAATGTAAATCTTTGAGTACATTAAAGGGAAGGAGTGAGTTTACTGGGAATTTCTAGATTTCCAGCCTCTTATATTATTTCTATTACTTCAGTACATAATTTTTTAAATCTCTCAGGCCAAATTAAAATATATTTCCTGTCTAGATTTCATATTTCCATGGAGTGGTGTGATGATGTAAGTGTGCTTCATTTAATAAAAGCTACTCTGGTATACCTCATAACCCCGCTTGCAGAAATACTGATTTTATGGGTCTGGGATAGGCCTAGGGTGCTGTGTTTTACTCCTGTGGGTGATCCCCAGATGATTCTGATGAGATACTTTTTCGGTTTATTTATCTCTATATTTTCATTTTACTATTATTTTTAAAAAATGCTTTGTGTTGTATTTTTAAAGCCATAGGAGTAAAGAAGCACATTTTATATTTAATAATGAAAATTAATGATATGTCTTAGCTTTCCATGGTTATGTTTTGTTTTACCTTTTCAATTAGTTAAATGTGCGTAGATTACTTAAGTCAAACTCAAGTAATACCAAGTTCATTGTAGAAAAAAAATAAAGTACCAATTAGAGATTATTTCTCAGCCTTTTTAGATATTTTTCTAATTGTCCCCCTCATGAAATTTTAATGCCACAGATATAACTGTATATTTCTATATTGTATGTGTATCTGTGTTTTATGCACTAAAAGAATAAGAATTTTTTTTTTTGCCCGTCAAGAGCCAATTTTTACCCCATTGGTGGTGATACTGCACCTGTTGAGAATGCATGCAATAAGCCAAAACAAAAATCACGTTTAATTTTACCTTACAACTTGTTAATATTTTGGCATACATCTTTCTCAGTGATGTTCAATGTATATATGCCTTTGATGAAAGTGAAATCAGATACATAATATTTCATGCACCCTTTTTTCTTAATATTTTGTGAATTTTCATGATAAATGAATATCTTTTAACAGTATCATCTCTAATGGATAAATACTATAGATGTATAGTAGTATGTGAATTTGCCATCATTTTTTAAAATGATTTTTTTATAGTTTTCAAGTTTTTATTATAAAAGTTCTTCTATGAATATCATTATAGTTGAATTTTTCCATGCATCCTTAATTATTTCTGCAGGATAAATTCCAAAAAGTAGAATTACTTCATTCTGTACATTTTAATGTTTTTTGGTGTGTGTGACTTAGAAAGTGAAAGTCCCTTTCCCCAAGGGCAGCCACCATTAAAATGAATCTTTGTCTAGCCTTTTCCTGTATATATCCTAACATAAATAGCTATATATATTATTTATATAAAAACTACATATAAATAATTTATATAGCTGTATCTGTCTTTTAAAAAAGAAAAATAGATTGTTCCTTAACTACAGCAAGTTGCTTTTTTGCCTAATGCATTTTGCCTGAGAGATTTTGGTCATCTCATATCACTATGTATAATTTTACCTCATTCTTGTAAGCTGTATGATACATAGTAATTTGTCCATTCTTCTATGGAAGGATCTTTTCTTTCCCATTTTGTATTGTTTTTGTGTATGTCTTTGTTTTTAGCATAAATTCCCATTTGTAATGGAATTCTGGGTCATTTAAGAATTGAAAGTATATGTGCAGGTCTTTTTTTGTGTGTTTATTTGTCTTTCTTTTTTTTTTTTTCTGTTTTTGTTTTTGAGACATGATCTTACTCCTACCCCTAGGCTGTGATGCTGTGGCAGGATCGTGGCTCATTGTACTCAGGTGATTCCCCCACCTCAGCCTCCTGAGTAGCTGGGACTACAGACGCATGCCAATATGCCTGGCTAACTTTTTGTATTTTTTGTAGAAACAGTGTTTTGCTACGTTGCCCAGAATGGTCTTGAACTCTTGGGCTCAAGCCATTCACCCATCTTTGCCCCACAAAGTTCTGGGATTATAGGCATGAGCCACCGTACCCTGTGTTTTCTATTTTTTTCATTCCTTTATTTGCCTACTCTGGTATTGGACCAGATTTTAATTACTTTTATATCAGGAAATATAACATGTTCTAATAAGTAGGCAGATAAGTCACAGTTGAATTTTGGCTAAGTGTTTGGTTTTTATCTTTTTTTTTTTTTTTTTTTTAAGACAAGTATTTGTATTTTAAATAGTCTAGAATAATACAGATTTTTGAGGACTTTTAGGGCCTGGCAGTAATTCAGAACTCTAAAAGCACATCAAAGTTGCATAGTGAACAAACAACCTATTGAACTGTGAGCTTTCTGGGAATACTGGGAACCATAACATTTCTGTCAAATATGCCTTTTAATCTTTGGTTTATTGATTGAAGTATTTTGGACTTACACTCTTTCTGCTGTCAAGCTTTTATTCTTTTTAAAGGAGATATACTCTCTATCTTTTTTACATTTCTGGTAATGTATTTAGGTACATCATACTGTGTTGTTTCTGCTTATTTCTGTAGTTCTCTACTTATGTGTTACCTTCAGAGTTATACATACATTTTCCTGAGGTTTAGTCTAATATAGCTCAAAATATCAGAATAGATGTTATAGTAGGTAACACTTATGAATTAGAATCTGAATTTTTAAAAATCTAGTGTTTTTGCTGGATTTATGTAGGTTTCTTTATGAGAAAACAGTAAACATTGCATAAGAATTACACTTTGCTTTTTAAAATAGAAATATGTTTCCTTTCTAAAACTAATTTTTTTCTGAGACTATTTTTTCTTTAAATGGAGCCACTCACAGCATTATTAAAATTTTTAAATGTTGATTCTGATACTATTAGTAACTAATATGAGCTTTTTTTTTTTTTTCGTTAGGATGTACTGTCAGGTGAGATTCTCAAATGGTTTTAGTGTTCTGGAAGAGTTAGTTTACCTTTGTAATGAAAAATCTCTCCTGAGAGTACTACACTCACCACTAGGATGAAAACTAATCAAATAAATATAATAAATGGTAGTCAGTACCCAGGCATTTCAGACAGCACTGTTTTCTGACACTAGCCTCCCTTGGAGTTGAGTTGTCACCACAGCTAGGTTAAGCTTACTGCAGAGGTTTACCTTGCTTTGAATTGTGGGTCTGCATCTGTCAAAGTGAAAAGCCAACTTCTTCCCTTCATGGTAGTGGTATGCTTTTTGCATGGTGTGTTTATGAAAATTAAATCACAACAGTGATTTTGTGTGTTGAGGTTTACCATTTAGGTTAGAGATTGTATTCTTTGGTGCAAAATTTAACCTAAATGCTTTGTGTATGTACATAAAACTGAATCCTTTATCTCAGAATCACAGCTGCAAACAAATGACAACCTATGCTTGAGCATTAACTCATTATCACTTAGACCTTTGGCCAAGCCTGATTGCTTAGATAAAGCCTTACCTACCACCATTGCCTACTTCTTTGTTTTTTGAAGACTGAAACCATAGAAAAACTTCAAATTCATTTAACTGAATAGTCCATGTAAGGGATGTTTAATTTATTTTTAGGATGATATTTGATTTTAACTAAATATTATGTGAGATTATTATAAGCGATTACAAAAACTAGAATGTGTGATATTTTGTGTTTTATAAAACTTAAAATGTTTTTATTATTTCTCATTATTTAAAACATTTTTTCCTCAATATTGTGATGAATTAGTATCAGTAAGACTTTAATAATAGCCATCTGATAGCAAGGATTCTTTAATAGATTTGTTAGAATATACATATTCACAGTACATAGAAGTTGAGAGATTTTTATGTTTCGTGTAGTGACTAAAAGCAAGCTGTTTTTCAGGAAAGTATCAAGTAATTTTTACTAGCCTTTTTTTGTAATTATTTTCCTATTCAAAGTAATAATAAAGTAATCCTTGAGCATCCTTTTAGTCACATGGTTTTTTAATAATTCACTATTTTTGACCAGGCATGGTGGCTCACGCCTGTAATCCCAGCACTTTGGGAGGCCAAAGTGGGAGGATAGGTTGAGCCCATGAGTTTGAGACCACCCTAAGCAGCATAGTGAGACCCTGTCTCTACAAAAATTAAAACAAAAAATTAGCAGGGTGTGGTGGCACATACCTGTAATCCCAGATTCTCAGAAGGCTGAGTTGGGAGGATTGCTTGAGCATGGGAAGTTGAGGCTGCAGTGAGCCATGATTGCGCCACTACACTCCAACCTCGGTGACAGTGAGACCCTGTCTCAGAAAAAACAAAAAAGCCACTATTTTTGTTAAGTAATGTATTTTAAAAGAATACAGGTAATGCCCTGAAAAGTACAGATCAAGAAGGCAGATGAGACAAAAATAATGGTTTTTGGTTCGCTGTGTATCCTTACAGAAGTTTCCTGTAAAAACATGCATATGTACATATACGCATATATAGAAATAATTAGTTTTCTTTTTATAATTCATTTTGTTTTTAAGTCTTCAGGTGTAGCAATGAGACATGAAGACTAGTTCTATATTAGCATGCTAGTAAATAAAAATTCCACTCTTCAGAGGTTAAGTTTTGTCAAGTTTCTCTCATCTTCCTGCTTCCTCCCTCCCTTCACTCTTATTCTATTCTTACCACTCCTCTCCTTGAGAGGAGAGAAGTGTATAGTGTGGTGGGTTGCAATGGTGGCTTGGCTGTACATTAGATTTAACTGGGAGCTTTGAGAAATACCCACATTCTGGATCCACCTTCCTGATTCCTAATTAATTGGTCATAATGATGCAGGGGATGTGGGAGGAGAACATTCTTAGCCTGCGTATAGAAGCTTGCCTCAGCTTCGGAGTTCAAATATGGTCTGTGGGAAAGCAATGATTGAATCCAAGGGGCCGTCTTCCTCAGTTTCTCTGCCTTCTAGAAGGAAGGGGGGGGTGTGTGTGTGTGCGCGCGCGTGCGTGCATGCACATAGGTCTTTGTAATCCTTTAAATTCTCTAAGAAATGTACCACCACAGATTTCTAATTTATTCTAGTATTGGTTTATCCATAGTGTTTGTATACTTTAATTCTAAAGAAAAACAATATTTGCACAGTACAGGTTAAATAGACAAGAAGATGACTGGTAAGGCAATATAGTATTGTAGTTAACCACACTGATGCTAGAGCCACAGTGCCTGAGTTATAATCCTGGCTCCATAATTTATGTATGTTGAGCTTGGACAAGTTAGTTTTAGCCTTTTTGCCTCATCTATAAGATGGGCACAGTAGACTGGGAGTGGTGGCTCATGCCTGTAATCCCAGCACTTTGCGAGGCCAAGGCGGGCGGATCACCGGAGGTTAGGAGTTCGAGACCAGCCTAACGAACATGAAGAAACCCCGTCTCTACTAAAAATACAAAAATTAGCCGGGTGTGGTGGCACATGCCTGTAATTCCAGCTACTTGGGAGGTTGAGGCAGGAGAATCACTTGAACCTGGGAGGTGGAGGTTGTGGTGAGCTGAGATTAAGCCATTGCACTCCAGCCTGGGCAGTAAGAGCGAAACTCTGTCTCAAACAAACAAACAAAACAAAAAGGGACAATAATCCCCACCCCATGGAAATGTGAGGATTAAAAATACTAGATGTAAAGTGCTCAAAGCAGTATTTTATGCATGGTAAATGTACAATAAATAGCAGTTAATTCATTTATTCCTTTTCTTGTATTCTATTTTCTAACATTTCTTACCCTTTTCTTGCTCATTCCTCCTGAAGTTAATGCTTCCTCTGATAAACTAGAGTAGGTGTTTTTTTTTTTGTTTTTTTTTTGAGACAAAGTCTCACTCTGTCACCCAGGCTGGAGTGTGGTGGTGTGATCTTGTCTCACTCCCGGGTTCAAGCGATTCTCCTGCCTCAGCCTCCCAAGTAGCTGGGACTGAAGGCGTGCACCACCACACCTGGCTAATTTTTGTTATTATTAGTAGAGACGGGGTTTCACCACGTTGGTCAGGCTGGTCTCATACTCCTGGCCTTGTGATCCACCCTCCTCAGCCTCCCGAAGTGCTGGGATTATAGGCGTGAGCCACTGTGCCCGGCCAGCTAACTTTTTTTGTAAGGGGCCAGATAGTAAGTACTTCAGGATTTTGGGGCCATATGGTCCCTGTTGCACATATTCAACTCTGCTGTTATAGGGTAAAAGCAGCCATTTATATAAGCAAATGAGAGTGATTGTGTCTCCTTTATTTATGGACACTAAAAGTGAATTTCATGTAATTTTCACGTTATTAAATATTTTTCTTCTGATTTTTTTTTTATAACAACATTCAAGAATATAAAAACAGTCCTTGATTCACAAGCCACACAAAAAAAGACAGTGGCCCAGATTTGGCCTGTGGCTCATAGTGTGCTGGTCCCTGAAGTAGGGTAAACGAACCTGCACATTCTGATAACTATTTTAGGCATCTTCTGTTTCTTGGACATGCCTTCATTTTTTAATTTCTCTGTACTTTGGGAGAATCTAGAAGGTAATTTTTTGGCATCAAGTTTAAAACTTTAAAATTCTACTCACAGCTTTGAGCTTAAGCTGTTTATTAGCACTATTTGAAACTGTGAAACTTTGTGAACTCTCTCCTCCTCAAACAATGACATATATAACTATATTTAGGGTTCTTTGGTTGTAAGCAAAAGAACCATCATGGTTCACTGGAGATTTTATTCTTTGGTGCAAAATTTAACTTAAATGCCTTGTGGGTGTACATGAAACTGAGTCCTTTATTTCAGAGTCACAGCAGCAAGCAAATGACAACCTGTGCTTATCGTCAGCACTAGTAGGTAGTAGGTGTTCTCTCAGTCAGAGAACTGGGCAGATACCTACAGAACCTGTAAGACGATGCACCCATTTACACACCATACACACACACACGCATACATTATGTAAATCAAGAGATTTATTTCAAGGAGTTGGCTTATGTGATTGTGGGGACTAGAAAGTCCAAAATCTGTACGGCAGACCAACACATTGCAGGTTCTGTAGGTGAAGCTGATAATGCAGTCTGGCAGTAGAATTTCTTCTTCAGTGAAACCTGAGTTTTGCAAAGTAAGGCTTTTCAACCGATTGGATGAGGCCTACTCACATTATTGAGGATAATCTCCTTAAAGTCAGCTGATTGTGAATGTTAACTACATTTAGATAATACCTTCATGGCAACACTTCCATCCATTTGAATAACTGGGTACTAGAGTCTAGCCAAGTTGACATGTCCAACTAGCCGTTACACAGTTCAATATATATTTGTCCAATAAAAGGATGAACAAATGGCTAAAATGGTTAAACAGAAAAATGTTTATTTGGAGGATGTTGAATAACAGAATTTAAGTAAAAAGTGAGCACTTAGGCCTCAAGAAGTCCTGAAAAGAACCAGAGCAGTTTGCAGGGGTAGGGACCTAGGTAGTAGTAAGGAACAATGTCTTCACTGTGCCACAGTCATAAAGAATCAGCTCTAGCCATTTTCCTTCCTCACATCACTCTAAGATTCAGCTTCCTGGGAAACTCAGCCTGATTAGTGTAGACTGAGTTTAGGTCACATGTCTCCCTTGCCCAGTGAAAAGTGGGGACACCTTGATTGACATTCTCACCACAACTGCATTCAGGAAGATAAGGATTGTTTCCCAATAAAGTATCACAATGCTATTAGCAAAAGGAGGAGGAATACTAGACATACACAAATAGCAGATGTCCACTTCACCAACTCTTGATATCTCACGTGGATGGTCAGCTGATAAAACTAACATGGATCAGAGCCAGATTATGTAGAGCTAATCAAGGCCTGATAATGCGCTTCGGCCTTATCCTCTAGAATAATGGAACTTTTTTTTTTTTTTGAGAGGTGGGTCATAGATCTCTTTGAAATTTTGGGGCCACATATTGTGCCCTCTTCTCTCCTAGAAGATTATACATATGCTTTAAAAAATATTTGTTTTTGTTTTGTATAACATTTCAAGAGTTTATTTTACCTCTTGAAGTACATCCATAGTTGGTGAAAAGAGGAGCTAGTATCTTAATCTGAAAAACAATAAAAATATTATATCTCTCTCAGCTTCTGATATTTGCACTGCTAATTCTCCTTAATCTCTTTGATTTCTCTTGGAGGAATTTGGTTAAGAGATGATGAGGGTCTTATTAACACAGTGTAGAAATAGGGATAAAAAGAATTTACAATTGAAAAAATTATTTAGGAAACAAAATATGCAGAACTAGCTTGACTGTTGATTATATATGGGGAGTAGAGTCAAGTATGGCTTATAGGGTTTTAGCTTGTAGGAATTACAGGGGAAATATATAGGGCAGGTAGAAAGGTTGACCTTAATTGTGAGAAGGGACAGCCTCATCCTTTGGGACTTTAGGAAAAAAGATGATAGTAACTGGACTTAAGTTTATCAAGAAGGAAGGGAATGAGAGAGGAAGTGGAGTAGAGATGGTAAAAGGATTGATGTGCAGTACTGAGGGTCCAGGTGAGATTTCACACCAGGAATTTGAAGTAGTGACATCAGTTATTATAATAATATTTTCTCCAGCAATGACGAGAAAGTTTAAGATTCACTAACAGTTGATGTGTACTGGTTGATTTGGGGGTGAAACAACAGGAATACGTGGAATAGAGGAATCTGAGCAAAGACTAACTCAAAGATGGTGGTGTATAACTTACAGAGCTCCTATTCTGTGTTGGGCACATAAATAAGCTTTGTAGATACCATTTCATTTACTCAAATAATCCTACGAGCCAGGCACTGGTATTCCCATGATGAAACTGAGGCACAGAGAGATTAAGACACTTGCCTGGGATTACAGAGCTAGTAAGTGGCAGAACTGGGCTTTAAACCCAGGAAGCTAGGTCCCAAAGTCTATGTTCTTAACTACTAAGCTACACTATTGATCACTCTTGGAGTCATGGGTTAGGAGAAAAGGAAGGGAAACAATAAGCTGGGAGAAGATGAAGGGCTCAGGACTCAAAGTTGATGCTTCAGTGAGGTGGAAAACCTGTGCTGTGGGGTTTTCCTCAGATTATACACACATGCACACTTGTTTATATCAGGTTAGGTGCTGGAAAAAAAAGGTAATTAATTTAGATATTTACCAGGAATTCTTTCAGGAGCATTTTTCATGAGTCATATTTGCACCGCACAATTCTTTTTGCTTCATTTTTATGTAGTAGAAGGCAGTAAGGAATTCTTGTACAAGTAAACATCTTTTCCTTTTGTACCCCTCACCACTGCGAATTTGATAGAACCCTTAGTAAATGACCAGGTTGTTTTCTACACGTTTTTTTCTCTGCCACAACATAACATGGGTTTGGCAAGCTTTAAAATATGTTAGTGTGTTTGTATCCACTAGTATACCTCTGCCCATTTAATAGGATATCCCTGCCAGTTAGAGCTAGTGATGTTTTGTTCTAATTTGGAGAGATAACGTGTGTCTGTCTTTAAATTCTCTGTCAGTTTTCCTTTTTGTAAAAAAAACTTGTTGCCCAAATTATAAATAAATTTGAGCAAATGCAGACTAAGGGAATAAAAAATCAATGCATCCATTGGAGTAGAACACCTTCTCTTTTTCTTTTTCTTTTTTTTTTTTTTTAGACGGAGTCTCGCTCTGTCCCCTAGACTGGAGTGCAGTGACGCGATCTCGGCTCACTGCAAGCTCTGGTATCCTGCAAGCTTCCATACACTGTAAGCTCCACCTCCTGGGTTCACGCATTTCTCCTGCCTTAGCCTCCTAAGTAGCTGGGACTACAGACGCCCGCCACCACACCTGGCTAATTTTTGTATTTTTAGTAGAGGCGGGATTTTACCGTGTTAGCCAGGATGGTCTCCATCTCCTGACCTTGTGATCCACCCGCCTCGGCCTCCCGAAGTGTTGGGATTACAGGCTTGAGCCACCGCGCACGACCGAGTGGAACACCTTCTCAACATAGAACTGGTTGATTTATTTTTTCCTAATGCTTGGCTTTTTCCAATATTTTGTTACCCAAGATAACATTAGTCGAACTAGCACTTTGAGGAAAGGAGTTAAAAATTTTTTTCTTGTTAAATTTGGGTAACTGGTCATATTTTCCTTTGTCTCTCACTGTCTCATACCCTTAGATCAGGGGTCTCCAACCCCTGGGCCACAGACTAGTGAGTAATGGTCTATGGCCTGTTAGGAACCAGGCTGCACAGCAGGAGGTAAGCAGCATTGAGTATTGCTGCCTGAGCCCCGCCTCTTGTTAGATCACTAGTGGCATTAGATTCTCATGGGAGTGCGAACCCTATTGTGAATTGCACATGCACATAATCTAGGTTGCATGCTTCTTATGAGAATCTAATACCTGATGATCTGTTGCTGTCTCCCATCACCCCCAGATGGGACTGTCTAGTTGCAGGAAAACAAGCTCAGGGTTCCCACTGATTCTGCATTATGGTGAGCTGTATAATTATTTCATTTTGTGTTACAATGTAATAGTAATAGAAATAAAGTGCACAATAAATATGCGTTTGGATCATCGTGACTCCATCTCCCACGCCTGGTCCAGTCTGTGGAAAAATTGTCTTCCATGAAACTGGTTCCTGGTGCCAGAAAGGTTGGGGATCGCTTCCTTAAATTATGTAGATAAACATAATAGGTATTTGTGGTTATATCAGGGACTATTATAACATTTTTTCTGTATTAATCTAGATATTTAGATGAAGCTCAACATGCCTTACAGATTGATATGGCTAATGTTTCAATTATTTGCTTCTTGCTGCTGTAAAGTTTGTTAGAATTAGGGCTCTAGATCTTTTTTTTTTTTCCTTCTTTTAAATTAAGAGATGAGGTCTCGCTCTGTTGCCCAGACTGATCTCAAACCCCTAACCCCTTCCCACCTTAGCCTCTCAAAGTGCTAGGAGTACTGACATGAGCCAATGTGCCTGGCCAGGGATCTAGATCTAATACATGTTAAGATCATAGCTTTTAGAACGTTTAGTCATAGGTATTTAATTGTAGTTTCTTCCTTTGAACCCCGAACTTCAAGGCGTTTAGTAATACTTTTAAGGTCTGTGTTCAGGTGGTTTTTGGTTTGACTGTAAATACCTTTTCCTGTTTAACATTTTTTAGTTCAAATCTAGGTCACAACCTGTCTGTACTCTTGTAGAGAATTTTATTTTTTAAATTTTATTTATTTATTTTTCAGACAGAGTCTTGTTCTGTCACCCAGGCTGGAGTGCAGTGGCACAATCTTGGTTCACTGGATCCTCTGTCTCCCAGGTTCAAACAATGCGTGTGTGTGTGCGCGCGCGTGCGTGTGTATATTTTTTGACATCCAGTGACCTTTGAACTTTTTATTGGCCTCCTGCTCCCCAAAGGGTTACCCTGCTTTTGCTGGCTTAATGTCTCAGAACTTTGGTGTCATTGGTCTCAGATACCACTTTGCCATCCACTATCCGGCGGGTGGTGGTCTTTTGGATGATTTGCATGGAGTTGCTGCTGTCCAGGGCATCACCAAGATTGAAGTCCTTGCCGTCTTCCGGTAGGTGGCGGTCTCAGCCTCTGGTTTGACCTTGATATTTCAGCAGGGCCTTGTACTCCTGGGCCTAGCGTTGCCCCTCTGCCCGGGTCTTTGCCAGCTCTGACTCTAGTTGCAGCAGGATCTCGTTGAGCTGCTCCATCTGCAGGGAATAGAGGGCCTCCACCTCCCTCAGGCTGTTCTACAAGCTGGCCTTCAGATTTCTTATTGAGTCCAGATTGATTAAGGACTGGGCTGTATGTCTCAGCTCTGTGAACGCCATCTTAGCAACTCCAACCTCAGCAGACTGCGGGGTGACCACTGTGGCGCCCTCCTCAGTCTGCTGAGACCAGTACTTGTCTAGCTCCTGTCAGTTCTTCCGAGCCAGCTTATCATATTGGGCCCAGATGTCTGCTGTGATCTGGATGTCCTGAGATTTGGGGGCATCTGCCTCCATGGTCAACCCAGAGCTGGCAATTTGGGCTTGTAGGCCTTTTACTTCCCCTTTGTGGTTCTTCTTCATGAAGAACAGTTCCTCGTTGAGATCCTCGATCTCTGGCTCCAGCTGCAGCCAAGTGACATTGGTGTCATCAGTGACCTTGTGGAGTCCATGGATGTCACTCTTCACAGACTGGCACATGGCCAGCTCTGTCTCATACTTGACTCTAAAGTCATCAGTAGCAAGACGGGTATTGTCAGTCTGCAGAACGATGCGGGCATTGTCCACAGTATTTTTGTTTTTTCTTTTTTCTTTTTTTTTTTTTTTTTTTGAGATGGAGTCTCGCTCTGTCACCCAGGCTGAAGTGTAGTGCCATGATCTTGGCTCACTGCAACCTCTGCCTTCCAGGTTCAAATGATTCTCCTGCCTCAGCCTCCCGAGTAGCTGGAACTACAGGTGTGTGCCACCACGCCCGGCTAATATTTGTATTTTTAGTAGAGACCAGGTTTTGCCATATTGGCCAGCCTGGTCTCGAACTCCTGATCTTGGGTGATCCACCCGCCTCAGCCTCCCAAAGTGCTGGGATTACAGGCATGACCTAGTTCAAGTATTTTTAGAACCTCTGTTCTTGTATTCGTAGACCCTGTGCAAATCTCTATCTGGAAATACAAAATAATCCTTACCTTGCTTTCAGCAAAGTTGACGGTGATAGCAAAGGCAAGGCTAATTATGAAACAGTTAGAGGAGAGGTCACCAAACTTTGGTTCAAGACCTGTTTTGTATGGCCCTCAAGCTAAGAATGGCTTTTACTTTTTAAAGAGTTTTTTTTTTTAAATAAGAAAGAATAATATGTGACATAGGCCATATGTGGCTCACAAAGCATGAAACATTTACTGTCTAGCTCTTCATAGATAAAGTTTGCTAACTTTGAATTAGAAGACTATATATCATATAAAATAAAATGTAAACAGAGGCCTTAGGAAAATGCAAATCAAAACCATAATGAGATATTATTTCATACACACTAGGATGGCTGTAATTTAGGGAAAAAAAGGACAATAACAAGTGTTGGCCAGGATGTAGAGAGATTGGAACTTTCATACATTGCTGATGAGAATGTAAAATGGTACAGCCACTGTGGAAAACAGTTTGGCAGTTCCTGAGAAAGTTAAACATATGCTAAAGAGATGCAATGAAAAATAAAAAAATAAATAAATATAAATAAAAGAAAAACAGAGAGTTATCTTACGACCCAGCAGTTTTGCTGCTAGATATATACCCAAGAGAATTGGAAACGTATGTGTACACTAAAATTCGTACAAGACTGTTCATTACAATAAACAAAAAGTGGAAAGAACCCAAATGTCCATCAACTGATAAACAAAATATCACATAGTCATACAATAGAATATCATTCAGCTGTAAAAAGGAATGAAATACTGACACACGCTTCAACATCAATGAACCTTGGAAACATGCTAAGCACAAAAGCCAGACACAAAAGGCCACATGTTGTATGATTCCATCTGTGTGAAATGTATAGAAAAAGCCAATCTTTAGAGATAGTAGGTAGATTAGTGGTTGCCAGAGGCTGTAGGGAGGGCAAATGGGGAATAACTGTTCATGGATATGTTTTTTTCTTGGGTTGGGGGGTGATGGGAATTAGATAGTGATGGTGGTTATAACAGCCTTGTGAATATAATTTTTAAAACCACTGAATTGTGTACTTTAAAGTGGTGGGTCGGGTGTGGTGGCTCACGCCTGTAATCCCAGCACTTTGGGAGGCTGAGTCAGGCGGATCACTTGAGGTCGGGAGTTCGCGATCAGCCTGACCAACATGGAGAAACCCCAGCTCTACTAAAAATACAAAAAAGTAGCTGAGCGTAGTGGCACATGCCTGTAATCCCAGCTACTCAGGAGGCTGAGGCAGGAGAATCGATTGAACCTGAAAGGCGGAGGTTGCAGTGAGCTGAGATCGTGCCATTGCACTCCAGCCTGGGCTACAAGAGCAAAACTCTGTCTCAAAAAAAAAAAAAAAAGGTGGATTTTACAGTATGTGAATTATATCTCAACAGAAGAAAATGTAACCAGAGATTAAGTAGTATAAAAAAGGTAATGAGAGGTCAGAGAGAGAAAAGAAAACTGTGGGCATGAAAAAATGGATACAACTCTGAGGTTGGGGCTTGAAATGCACCTCAAAAGGCATAGAGGATTTGGATAGATAAAGGAGTGGTTAAGGCATTACTTAGGAAGGGGTATAAACCAAGATGTTATTCTGGCATAAGAGAAGTGGCAAGATATAAGTGGAAGAAAAGACAAAGCAAGTCTCTTGTTTTCGTGGGGCTTCTTAACTGGCATATTAACTGATCAGGCCTGCTAAGGATAATGCTTTGCACAATTGTTTTCATGGGATAAATTGCATATCCTTCTAGTCTCAGGCAAGATGTTTTTATTCCAGCCAGAGAGCAAGAGCCTAAGTACTCTCCGCCATAGTATTCTTAGCAGGTTACTGTAAGGATTTTAGTTCATTGCATATGCTTTGTGGAATTTGCTGCCATTTTTTTTTTTTTTTTGTTAACCTATTTTAAGTCATACAAAGTATCTGTCAGGTTTTGTTGTTACTTAAAACAAACCACCCTCTTAATACTGTCCCTTATTCTTGCCACTTCACACTTTCTTGTTCTTTCATGTATACTGTTTCATTTAATCCTTCCGTCACACCTGAGGTAGGTGGTGTCATTCCCATTTTAAAGATGAAAGAGGCCATATAATAGAGTGCTTAGGAGCCAGGATGGGAGCACTGGAGGCAGAATGCCTAGATTCAAATCCTCGTTCTGCCATTTACTAATTGTTTTGTGAGTTTTGCTCACAAAACAATGTTTTGTGAGTTATTGAACTTCTGTAGGTCATATGTTTTCTCTTGTCCAAAGTGGTGATTGTAATAATATTATAGAGTTGTTTTAAATAAGTTGACTAAAAGTAAAATTCTTAGAAACATGCTTGCACATAGTGAGTCCTCAGTAAGTGTTAAACTGTTACTGTTGTTTATAGATCATGAGACTTGAGTAAGGTTAAGAAGTCCAGAGCCTTCCAGCTTATAAGTGTTAGAGCCAATGATTAAATATAGGTGATCTGAATCTAAGTCCTACTTGCTAATTTATCTAGTTGCCTTTACCATATTTTGTTATATGTTTATTTACTTACTGGACGTAAAATTGTTAGCCTTCTAAATTTTCATTTAAATATGGATCAGCTGAATGTGGTGGCTCACACCTATAATCCTAGGACTTTGGAGGCTGAGGTGGGAGGGAATTGCTTGAGGTCAAGAGTTCGAGGCTACACTAAGCTGTGATCGTGCCACTGCACTCCAGTGGTGACAGAGTGAGACCCTGTCTGAAAAAATAAATGTGGGCCAGACCATAGACCAAGTAGTTATAGCAAAAGAGAGTTTCTAAATTCCATGCAACAGAACTTCCATTCTTAAACTCAGTTTTTTGCTTTAATCCACTGGTGCCCAATCCTTAGCAGTTATACACCAGACTTATGAGCTATGAGGGGAAAATGACAATGGAAAACATAGATTTAATGCAAAATAACTGGAAAAAAGAAAAAACAATGCAAAAAAACAAAATAATAAAAAAAATTAACAGAAATTAACTTGAGTGTGATACGATAAACAGCTAAAAGCAAACAACATCTGAGGGAAAAGATAATCAAAAAAGTGACTATTCTTATAGAACAGACTGCTTGATAGGAACTTTTTAAAAACTTGTTTTAAAACTTTTTTAAAGATAAATGAAAAAGAATAGGCATTCACAGAAGAGGCTCATGACTGATAAATATTTGAAAACATTAGCCTCACTAATCAGAGAAGCTTAGAGTAATAAAATTTTGATAATACAATTTATAAAATAAGAACATTTATGTTGAAACTGTGCTGTTAGGGATATGGGGAAATGGGACCCACACATTCCTGATTGGAATGCCAGTTGATAAAACTACTAATCTCCATGAAGAACCTTAAAAATGTTCCTAGTCTTTGATTAATTAATGTTCCATGTGAGAATATAAACCAAAGAAAAAAATGACAACTGGATAAAAGTGTATTGTATAAAGATTCGTTACAGCATTGTCTATAATAATAGAAAATACTTGGACATGCCCAGCAAGAAGGATAGTTAAATGACTGTACATTTATTGCAATATCTGTTAAAATAGTTTTGAAAAACTTGAGTGACCTTGGAGAGAGATGAAGTAATATCAGTAATATCGGCGGGGGTAGGGGCAGGGGGGTAATAAAAAACAAGATTCAAAATTGCAACACTTTAACCTCTAATGTCAAGTTGTAAACCTAGTCTTGAGAACAGTTCATTCTGGACAAATACTTACTGAGTTGCTCTTAAATGTTTGATTTACTGAGTACCTACTATAAAAATAAATACGGCAAAACCCCTGTTGAAACCACATTCTCCTTCCCCTTGTAGTAGTGACCTCCCAATTTTTCTATTCCTCCTTCAAGCAAACTCCTCAAAAAAATTGTCTATAATGCCATCTCCCAATTTCTTACCTCCCAGTCTTTCCTGAACCTAATCGTGCTTTTGTCCTGGGTTATTACACTGAAATTGGTTTATCAAGTCTCCAGTGACCTCCAGTGGTCAGGTTCTCACTCTCATCTTCCTTTACATGTCAGCATTTGACAGTTGATCGCTTCCTCCTCTTTGAAATATTTTCTTCTCTTTATCCCAATAAACTATATACATGGTTCCCCCCCGCCCCCACCACCTCACTAGTTGCTCTTTCTTGACCTGCTTTGATGGCTTCTCTGCCCTGATTTTTTTTTTTTTTTTAGTCAATATGGAGAATTGTGTTGTATTTTTTTATATTGTGGTAAAATACACATAACTTATACCATCGTAATTATTTTTAAGTATACAATTCAGTAAAATTAAGTACATTCACATTGTTGTGCAGACTTCACCAACATCCGTTTCCAGAACTCTTCATTTTATGTAACTGAAACTTGATTCCATTAAACAGTAATTCCCCATCCCCCTTCTCAGCCCCCAACAACCACCATTCTACTTTCTGCCTCTGAATTTTTTACTACAATAGGTACTTCATATAGATTAGGGATACCTATATGTCAAAATTGCAAACTTCTGTGCATCAAAGAACACACCAAGGTTGAGCATCCCTAATCCCAAAATGCAAACTCCATAACTTTTGAATGCTAACATGACACCAGAAGTGGAACATTCGATATCTTTCCCCATGTGTGTTGTAGTCAAAATAGTAGTCAAAACTTTGTTTCATGCACAAAATTGTTAAACATACTGTATTAAATTACTTTCAGGCTATGTGTATGAAGTGTTTATGAAACATAGAAGAATTTTGTGTTTAGACTTGGGTCCCATTCCCAATGGACCTCATTGTGTATATACAGATACTCCAAAATCTGAAAATATTTGAAATCTAAAGCCCTTCTGTTCCCAGAGGGATACTCAATCTGTAGTCCAATTTATCTGTTTTTTTCTGTAGTTGCCTGTGCTTTTGGTATTTATCCAAGCAATCATTGCCAAATCCATTGTCATGTATCTTTCCTCCTGTGTTTTCTTCCAAGAATATTATGGTTTTGCTCTCTCACATTTAGTCTTTGATCCATTTTGAGTCAATTTTTGTTTATGGTGGGCCCAATGAAGAGGGCCCAACTCTTCATTCTTTTACATGTGGGTATCCAGTTTTTCTAGCACTATTTATTGAAAAGACCATCCTTTCCCAATTGAATAGTCTTGGCCTCATTTTCAAAATCATTTGACCATACATGTGAGGGATTTATTTCTGGGTTATTTTATAAATTTTAATATGTTTTCTTTTTCATCCTGTTCAAAATACCAATTTCCCTTTTGATTTCTTCTTTGAACTATGGATTATTTAGAAATACGTTGTTTAGTTTCTAAATATTTGGGGATTTTCTTGATCTTTCTGTTACTGGTTTCTAATTTAATGCCGTAGTAGTCAGAAAACATACTTTGTGTGATTTAAATTTCTTCAAATTTATTGAGACTTAACTTTATAATTTAGAATATGGTCTGTCTTGGTAAATGTTTTGTGTGCACTTGAAAATAGTGTATATTCTTTCATTGTTGGATAAAGTACAGTCATACATCACTTAACAGGGATATGTTCAGAGAAATATATCATTAGGCAATTTGTTAAATTAATCTCTAAGTAGCTTATTTCTTTTTAGATACTTTTGCAAGTGATTTTTTTTTTTTCACTTGTTTGCCAATATATAGAAATACAGTCACACATCATTTAACAACATATCTCCTAGCTATGATCATACCACTGCAGTCCAGCCTGGGCAACAGAGCGAGACCCTGTCTCTAAAGTAAGTAAGTAAGTAAATAAATAAAGTAAATCATTCAATTCAACCTTAGCTTACTGTAACTTTTTTACTTTATAAACTTTTTGACTCCTGTAATAACACTTAGCTTAAAACACAGACACATTGTCCATGTGTTCAAAAATATTTCCTTTATATCCTTATTTTTTTTCTATTTTTAAAATGTTTTACTTTTTTTAACTTTTAAAACGTTTTTGTTAAAAACTAAGACACAAACACACATATTCACCTAGGCCTACACTGGTTCAGGATCATTAAGATGTCACTAGGCAATAGGAATTTTTCAACTCCATTACAATCCTACAGGACCACCATCACATATGCGGTCTAAACAATGCGGACTAAAACAATGTCATGCAGTACCTGGCTGTCTTCTGTAAATGTCGATTAGATCCAATTGATTGATGGTGTCGTTTAGTTCACCTACAACCTTACTGATTTTCTGCCTGCTGGATCTGTCAGTTACTCACAGGGGTGTTGAGGGTTCCAGGCATAATAATGGATTCATCTGTTTCTCCTTGTGGTATCCGTTTTTGCCTCATGCATTTCGGCACTGTTGTTGCATGCACATTAAGAATTGTTATGTCTTCTTAGAGAATCGATGCCTTTTTCGTTATGTAATACTGTTCTTCATACCTGATAACTTCTCTTACTCTTAAGCCTGCTTTGTCTCAGAATAATATAGCTACTCTTAACTTTCTTTTTATTAGTGTTAGTATGATATATTTTTCTTCATCTCTTTACTTTTAATCTGTGTACAGTAGTCCCCACTTACCCATGGAGGATACGTTTCAGTATCCTCTGTGGATGCCTGAAACTGCAGATATAGTACCAGACCTTATGTGTACTATGTTTTTTCCTGTACATACCTATAATAAAGTTTAATTTATAAATTAGAGTAAGAGACTGACAGTAATACCTAATAATAGAACAATTCTAACAGTATACTTTATTAAAAGTTATGTGAATGTAGTCTCTCTCAATACTGTAATATTTTTCAGATACCTGTTGACTGTGGGTCACTGAAATTGCAAAAAGCAAAACTATGAATGGGGGTCTACTGTATTTATATTTAAAGTGAGTTTCTTATAGACAACATATAGTTGGGTCTTGTTTTTTTAGTCCATCCTGACAGTCCCTTAATTGTTGTTGGATTAATATGTATCTACCATATTTGTTACTCTTTTCTATTCATTGCCCTCCCTTGTTCTTTCTTTTTTTGCTTTCTGGTTTCTATTGAACATTTTATGTTACTTCATTTTTTCTCCTCGCTTACTGTATTGATTACACTTGGTTTTACTTTTTTTTTTACTAGTTGCCCTTGAATTTACAGTATACATTCACAACTAATCCAAGCTCACTTTCATATAACATAGCACTTCATGTGTAGTGCAAGTACCTTGAAACAGAGTATTCTCAGTTATTTACACTGGTCCCTTATAACATTGCTGTCATTCATTTTACTTGAATGGTCACCTAATACCTTGTTGCAGTTATTTTGATACCTGCATAATACCAAGCTATGGTCACCTAATACCTTGTTGCAGTTATTTTGAACAAACTGCATCTGTTTAGATTGATAAAGGATAAGAAAAGTGGAAGTAAAGTTTCCCATCTAAGTAGTTTTCCTTCTTTTTGAAGAAATTTTCACATTTCTTGCAAGTCATGTCTGGTGGTGACAAATTCTCTTAATTTTTGTTTTGAGAATGTCTGCATTTCTCCTTCATTTGGAGGGTAGTGTCACTTGATACAGAGTTGTAACTTGGTGGTTTTTTCTGGGAACACTTTAAATATTTTACTTCACTCTCTTCTTGCTTTCCTGGTTTCTGAAAAGTCTGATGCAATACTTCTCTGTTCTGCTATAGTTAAGATGTTTCTTCCCCCCTCTGGCTTTCAGCATTTTCTCTTTGCCTTGATTTTATGCAGTCTGAAATAATACCTAAGTGTAGATGTTTTGGCATTTATCTTGGTTAGTGTTCTCTGAACTTCCTGGGTCTGTGGTTTGGTGTCTGTCTATCCTCTGTTTATTTTTTAGCAGTCTTTTTTTTTTTCTCCCAACTTGTCTCTGTTTGGCCCTGTCTTCAAAACGTATGTGGAAGTTAACCAATTCTTACTACCTCCACTGCTACTCCTTTGGTCAGCTTTCCTATCTCTTGTGTTATTTCAGTTGCCTTCTAGTTCTTCCTGATTCTGCCCTTGACCTTCTCTTTTATAACCAGAGAGATCTTTTAAAAATTTCAGTGGAAAGTTGACATCCTCTGCTCAAAACTGTCCAGTGGCCCCCCATGCATACCAAGTAAAAGCTAAAATCCTTACCATGGCCTAAAAGCCTGTATTTAGCTCTCTATTTAATCTCTTACCTTCTCTTCTCCTGATGACTTCCTCATTGTCCTCCAATTATAGTGCCCTTCTTGTTCCTTATTGAAGTCACCTGGCATCTCAAGGCTTTTCTGCTTCCCTCAGATGTCTGTCCAACTGTGTTCTCTAACTCCCCATCATCTTTAGTTGTTTGCTCAAAGATCATTCTTTTCTAGATTATAAACGTACATGCCATATGGACTACAATCTCCTCATTGCTTTATGTTTTCTGGAACGCTTTACCAGCTGACTTGTTTCTGGCAGGAGAGTGCATGGCGCATTGGAGAAGATGTAAGAGAGCCAGTTGGCTGGAGTGTTTAGAATGAGAGGGAGCACTGTTGTGAAATAACAGTTAGGGACCCAACTGTGCAGACCCTTGTAAGCCATGTTAACATCTTTAGTCTTTATCTTTAAGGGAAATGGGAAATCACTGAAGTATCTGAACTGAAGGGATTTGGAGGAGGTCACTGAGTGATTAAATTTGTCATTTTACAAAGTTCATTTTAGCTTCCTTTTGAATATATTGGAGGGGGAGAATATTGGATGTAGGGAGATCAGATGAGAGGCTATTGTAGTGATCCAGGTGTAAGCTGATGGTAGCTTATTTAGTCTGTTATGGTTGATGGACATACAAAAAGAATGTTTGAAACTCCCTGATTATCTGAAGAAATCTATTTATATACATCTGTGGTCAGCGATTCATAACTCCTGATTGCCAGGTTAAGATTTCCAGTTTAGGGGCTGGGTACAGTGGCTGACGCCTGTAATCCTAGCACTTTGGGAGGCCAAGGCGGGGGGATCGCAAAGTCAGGAGTTTGAGACCAGCCTGACCAACATAGTGAAACCTTGTCTCTACTAAAAATACAAAAAATTAGCTGGGCGTGTTGGCACATGCCTGTAATCCCAGCTACTCAGGAGGCTAAGACAGGAGAATCACTTGAACCCGGAAGGCGGAGCTTTCAGTGAGCCGAGATTGCACTACTGCACTCCAGCCTGGGCGACAGAATGAGACTCCGTCTCAGGGGAAAAAGAAAAACAATTTCCAATTTAGAGGATCTCTTTTTGGTTCCATGGTAAGAAAGTAGAATGGCTTTCCCAACGTAATTCTTCAGAATAAATCCTAGAAATTCTGTTAGTCAAATAGTTATGTATCTCTTTTTGTGTATGTCTTAGCATTTGGCACGAAATCAAAGGTTCCTAATTAAGCTAATTATTATTTAATGGTCATTTCTAGATCCTGTTCAAATTAATTCATCCCTCATGAAGGCAAGACTTTAACTGATTTCCTTGTTTTTCCCAACCTTCTCTCATCTGAAAAAATTAACTTGATCAGGACTAAGATTGTTCCTCAATCGGCTGTTTTCAAGACAAAGGTGTCTATATAAGTGTTATTTCTCCTCACAAAACTAATAGCTCTGGTAACAAAAATTTGTGTAGAACTATAGCACTTACAGGAATAGGAAACTCATTAACACTCTGGCCATCCTTAAAGAGATTTGAAGCTCTTGTATGAGCAAACAGATTTAATAAACAGGGATTCTAATAGTAGTTTTCTAATGTGACAGTGTTTATAATAAACTAAAACATTGATTCTCTCTTTTCACTTTAGTTTGGGAAGGAAAAAAGCATTAAGCTTCTGTACCTAAAATATATTATTAAATATATTGTTTACTTATCAGAAACCAGTGAGATATCTTAGTCCAGCTTTGTTGTGTAAATAAAGAAGTTGAATATTAATGAGGATAAATGACTTGTCCAGGCTAACATAACTTATAGATCCTGATTTTGGACCCAGATATTCCTTCAAAAGGCTCTTTGGTTTTTTTTGTTGTTGTTGTTTTGAGACGGAATCTCGTTCTGTTGCCAGGCTGGACCCAATGGCATGATCTCGGCTCACTGCAACCTCTGACTCCCTGGTTCTAGCGATTCTTCTGCCTCAGCCTCCTGAGTAGCTGGGATTACAGGCAAGAGCCACCACGCCCAGCTAATTTTTGTATTTTTAGTAGAGACAGAGTTTCACCATGTTGGCCAGGATGGTCGCGATATCCTGACCCTCATGATTCACCCTCCTTGGCCTCCCAAAGTGCTGGGATTACAGGCGTGAGCCTCTGTGCCTGGCCAAGGCTCTTTGTTTTTGATCAGAGGTTGTTTGTTTGGGTTCCCTGGTCTCCAACATCCCTCACTTCCCCCAGTGTATATATTCTTTTCAAAGAACTGGACTTACTAGATTAAGGAATCCAATAAAGTTAAGAATCAATAAATTTGATTATACTGCCTCCTGATTTGGGGTTCCTAATCTGACAGTGCTTTCCATTCTTGTCTTACATTACCTTTCCAAAATTCTTCTCAGAATACCAATAACACTCTAGTTACGTTAATAAAGTAGTGATAGTAGCATCTTTTTTAAGTGGACAGTTGCCAGGCACTCTCCTAAGTGCTACATATGCATTATCTCATTTGGTGTTCACAGCAGCATTGCAGAACTATGTCCCTTACTTTAAGATTAGCTCCCTACCTAAAGGATCTCACCAGATTTTAAAGATTGCTTGGATTTATTGAATTACCGAATATAGTGGAAAAAGTCTTAGGCATTAGTGTTAGATAAAACCTAGCTTTGAATCCAGGCTCAGCCCTTTTTTTCTTTCATTCAATAAATATTTATTGAGCATCTACTGTTTCCCAACTATTGTTCTGGGCAGTAGGAATGGCATCTGTAATTTATCTGCATTTTGAAGGGAAGAAAATGTCTGCCTTGAAGATTGCTAAAGGCTAAGAAAAAGGCACTTTAAAAAAAAGTTTGCTTCCTTGCCCTCCTAACTGATCTTCCTTCTCTAGTTTTTCATTCCTCTGTTGCAATCTACAGAGTACTCATAGAGCTTTCATTTTTCTCTTCAAACTCTTGTTCAAAAGCCTTAGGTGGCTTTTCTCATCTGATAGGAAAGTTTCAAGTTCATAGGATGTCATAGAGGAACTTTTATAGCCTGCTATTTAAAACCATATATGGGCCAGGCACAGTGGCTCACGCCTGTAATCCCAGCACTTTGGGAGGCCAGGGAGGGCGGATCACCTGAGGTCAGGAGTTCAATACCAGCCTGACCAGCATGGTAAAACTCTGTCTACTACAAATACAAAAAAATTAGCTGGGCGTGGTGGCACATACCTGTAGTCCCAGCTACTTGGGAGGCTAATGCTGAAGAATCGCTTGAACCAAGGAGGCGGAGGTTGCCGTAAGCTGAGATTGCGCCACTGCACTCCAGCCTGGGCGACAAAGTGAGACTCCGTCTCAGGGGAAAAAGAAAAACAAT
>NW_012106919.1:839878-856639 GCF_000951045.1 Mandrillus leucophaeus
TGAGACTCCGTCTCCAAACACACACACACACACACACACACACACACACACACACACACACACACACACACACACACTAAGTCCTTTCCTGTCTCAGCCTTTCACAGTAAATGCTCAGGCCACCTAGACTTTTTTAAAAATATAGTTTTTCCATTAGATCATCACAGATCACAGAGTTTCTTGAATCTCTGCCTTTTTTCTGGAATTCCATGTCTATAACATTCTGTCTACCTACACCCCCTTCCTCTCCCTGGGTTTCGAGAAATACATACAAAGTACACAGAGAAAAATGTCTTTTCTTTCCAAGTCCCATCATTCCTCAGCTTCCTTCCCAAAGGTATTCTATGCATATACAAGTTTATGTACATGAATGAATACAGGCAATTTAGCATGTTAGATTGTGAACCCTGAAAGCAGGTTACCTGAGTTTAAATCGTGGCTTTTCTTCCTAGATATGTGACTTTGGGTATTACTAGTATCTGCCTCGTAAGCTTATTGTGAGGATTTCTTACAGCACTTCCTGGCACATGGTAAGCACTCAGTAAATGTTTGTCATTATTGTTGTTGTGTTGTTGTTATATAACAGCATAATATATTCAAAAGAGAGCAACATTTAAAATCTAGAGACATAGGTTTGAATACAGCTTCCTAATTACTTTATGCTTAAGTCATTGAATCTAAGTTAAGCCTTGTATGTTTCTTTACAGTGGGGGTAATGACATACAGTTTTGGTTTTGATTACCTAAAATATAAAAAGTTTCGAAAGAGCTTTGTAAGTGACAGAATGATATATAAAATTTAGTTGCTGTTGGTTACATGTTTTTACTTTCCCTTCAAGAAAAGGTTATAACATTTTAGCTGGATAATAGTCTAAAAAACAAAGATACCAGAAACTTTAGTTATAATTATGCATTTTTGCTTACAATTACTCCAAATTCATACTCTTTCATTAGCTTTGGCATGCTTTAGTTTTGGTCATATATAGTTTATGTGGCAGTGCTGTTAAGGGAATAAAGTTAAGAGTAAATACCTCTATTTATGGAAATGTATCTATCAAGATTCCAGAATTGGTATACTTAACTATACTTGGCATAATTTAGTACACCTGGCCAAATGTATCTTTTAAGGAAAATAATGTATTTTGGTCAACCTAGAAAGTATTAGCCATGGCCTTAAAATTTTTCTGCATGGTTTACAAATGTTTTGTCTGCGATGATTAATAGTTACTGAAGAATATTCATTTAAGTAGATGGTAATACATGTAAAAAGCAGTCTTTCATTTTCATTTCCCTTAGTCAAACATTTACTGGTGATGTGCTTTTGATCATTTGCTATGTTGCTAAAACAGGATACGCATTCACTGTTTTTTTGACAGCTCATGGATCCAAGAGCACATGTAGTTTCTAAAGGCACAGAGTATAGGATATTTTTGGATACCGTGATATTCCCCCCTTATTCTGGTAATTAGAAGCATTCCCAGTATTAAACATTTAGGAGGAAAAGTTATAGCCGAAAGAGACCATCTCTTTCTTTTAAATCATTTTAATATGAAGAATATATTTTACTTTGGAGATTTAAAATGGTTTAAAGTAACAATTTTAGGAACCTTTGGGTTTGTCTTGAAAGTATTTTCATTTGTTTCTAAAATACTTGTTTCTCTGAAGAGAGAAGATGGCTCGATCTGATGACCTTTGTAACCTTGATGACTGACAGTTTAAACTGAATCAACAAAGGGAGAATTTTTTTTTAATGCATTGAGACAAAGCATACAGGAAAGATGTAATTTTGTATAATCTTTTGTTGAAGTCTTCAAAACAGTACAAGTGTTGTTTGCCTCATGACATGAAAATTCACAGTAGGGTAAACAAAGCTATTATATTTGAATTTCACAAAAATGTTTACTTAGTTATCTTTCAGAAAAAAATTCAGAATCATGACTCTCTTCTCAAATTAAGTATTTATACTAATACTGCAAAAACTGTCATTTAGGGATTATTTGTACAGTTCTATGTGGCAACACTCAGCCATGCAACATGTGCATGTGTTTAGTTTCCATATGTGCATGTATTTATTAGTTTCCATACGTAAAATCTGGAATCATTGAAACAATCTGTCTTAGACTGTTTTTTTAATAAAGAATTAGATTAAAAACTCCTTGTGTATAACAATATGGTAGTCATTGAATGTAAGAACTCAGATCACATTGCAGATATTCTAAAAATAGAATGTAAATTAGGTTTTAACAGTAATTCTGAGATTATTACATGTGGCAAATAATTTGTATGATATTCAACAGTCTAATTTAGGTAAATCACAGAGATTTACAGAAAGCATTGATTTGCATCTGTGATCGGTATTGCTTAGGAAAAATGTCCAATACTGTAAGAGTATATAAAGTTTTGACTCAAAGGGGTCAGGGAAGGATATCTTATGGAATTAATACTTGTGCTCAGGTCCAAGGAAAAGAGCAGGCATTATTAACTAAGTAGAGAAGGAAGAAGTCATTGCAGGCAAAGGGAATAGCTTCTGCAAAAGCCCTGTGGCAGAAGGGAGCATATCAGGTTTAAAAAACTGAAAGATGGCCAGTGTGACTGTCATAGAGAGTAAATAGGGATATGGAGCAAGACGAAGTGGATACAGGCCAAATCATTAGGAGCTTTGAGGACTTGGAGTTTAATCTTTACCCTATGAGCAAAATGAAATCATTCAATTTTCTGTTTTGAAAAGACCATTCTGGCTGCAATGTAGAGGAACCCAAGTGAGCAACAATGGACCAGTTAAGAGGCTATTTCAGTAGTCCCAGGAGGTTGCTTAGACTAGAGTCATGTAGTGGAAAAGAAAAGGAACTGACAGATTCTTTGCCTGGAGGGTAGTGGTTCTTTGCCCAGGTGATTCTGACACTCCTACCCTCCTCTCCTGTTTCTCTATTCTTTAAAAAAATGGTGATAGAAAATACAAAGTAGTATTCAGTGATTAAATTATCACACTATTATAGATTATATTCTTGATAACAAACTAATATTCATAATTTTATGTTGAGAATATTATAAAGAAATGTTTTCATCACGTATGGGGTCATGGCTGGGCGCAGTGGCTCACTCCTGTAATCCTAGCACTTTGGGAGGCTGAGGCGGCCGGATCACTTGACGTCAGGAGTTCGAGACCAGCCTGGCTAACATGGCGAAACTCTGTCTCTACTAAAAATACAAATTAGCTGGGCATGGTGGCCCGCACCTATAATTCCAGTTCTTGGGAGGCTGAGGCGGGAGAATTTCTTGAACCTGGGAGGCGGAGGTTGCAGTGAGCCAAGATCGCACCATCGCACTCCAGCCTGGGCAAAAAGAGCAAGACTCCATCTCAAAAAAAAAAAAAAAAATGTAGGTTTATGGCTTCTCACTTGTGAAGATGTGCATATTGGCCATGTAAGATTTTTTAAATGAAGGTCCCTTTTACAACTGTAAACCTAAAGGAACAATATCAAGGAACTGACATTTATGAGACATGCTCAAAGGCTAAAAAGTAAGTGAAAGCTAGAACCAGCACTCAGAGCCTATTTTTGACTTGATGGCACCTACTGAACTAGCAAACCTGGTCTTATGGTTTCATTGCCTTCGCAGACATAAGAGGATAGGAGACTAAGCTCAGTCTATGAGGAGGCATCCCACCGAGTGTCTGTGCACCCCTCCCCACGCCTCTTCTGCCAACTCCAAGGAAACTAGACTGTCGCATATGTTGGCACTAAGTTGAAGTGGTGGTGCAAGTTTGGGGGTTGTTATTCTTTGACATTTTATAGTTGCAACCTAGCCTTTATGTTTCCATATCTAAATCGCAGTTTTTGGGTTAGCCCAAAAATATCTTAAAATTTGACTATGATTCAAAGTAATTCTGGTCACTAGTAACCCCAGGCACTTGGCAGAAGCAAATGCACATCACAGTAAAATATCACAGAACTCTAAAAGAAAAAGACACTGAAAATATGGACTAGCCAAGATAACAGACAACTGAATTGGACTCCCATTGACTTCATATTTTGGAATTGTTAGACAGGAATTTAAAATCAGTGTGTTTAGCAAGGTAAAGATTAAAAATATAAGAATGGTGGGATTATGATAGCTAACATTTTGTAGCTGTCAGTTGGAACCTTGAACTGTTCCAGTACTTTACGTGTTAATTAATCCTCACAAAACTCTAAAGTAGGGATTATTATCATCCCCATTTTACAGGTGAAGGAATGAAGCACAGAATGGGGATATAACTTGACCAAGGTTAGTGAAGTGGTAGAACCAGGATTCTAGCCAGGCAGTATGGGTCCTAAAGTCAGGCTTTTAACCATTTTACTATACTGAGAAAGATAATGAGATTACGAGAAGTTACAAATAGCTTTTTTGTGGGTGGGGGGAGAACTTTCAGAAATGAAATATGTAGACTAGGCACAGTGACGCACATCTGTAATCCCAGCACTTTGGGAGGCCAAGGCAGGTGGATCACTTAAGCCCAAGGAATTTGAGACCAGCCTGGGCAACATGGTGAAATCCCATCTCTACAAAAAAATACAAAAATTAGCTGGGCATGGTGGTTTGTGCCTGTAGTCCCAGCTACTTGGGAGGTTGAGGTATGAGGATCCCTTGAGTCTAGGAGGTCAAGGCTGCAGTGAACTGTGCCACTGCACTCCAGCCTGGGCAACAGAATGAGACCAAAGTTAACCAAATAAAAGAGACAGAAATGGAAAATTTGTAAAAAGAAAAGAAAATTGGACAACCATAGCCTAAATTGCGAGTTTTCCCTGATACCATTCTGTGTCTAATAAGTAGTGGATATATTAGTTGGATGCTCTGTTGCCTAGCTAAAACTTCTATTTCATTGCCTTCCTGATAGTAAGGTTTGACTATGTGACAAGGCTTTGGTAATTTGGGATGCAAATTGAAATACGTGTAACTCTAGGTCGTGCCTGTAAGAGGAAAGGGGATATGCCATTTTCTTTCTCTTTCTTCCTTTCTGTGAACTGGAATGTAAACATGGCGATGAGATGTTTTTCCCTCTGTAGAAGACGGCAATACTCTTAAGGATGATAGAGCAATAAGACATAAGAGCTTGGCTGTCTCAGACTGCCTAGCTGCCAAACTAGACTGTCCTGTGAAAGGAAAATAACCCTGAATTTGGTTAAGCCACTTTTGAGTCTCTTATTAACAGCAGCCTTGTCTACGTCTTAACTATTCCAAGAAGAGCATGAAAAGGTCTAATAACTAGAATTTCAGATATGAGGAAAAGCCAAGTAGATACAGTATTTAAGGAGATTTCAATTAGAATTTTCAAAACTGCAAAAAGATACAAATTCAAGAAGTCAGATAAATCCTAAGCAGAGTAAATAGAAATCTAAACCTAAAGTCTTCATAGTTAAATTTGCGGATGATCAGAGATCTCAAAAATAACCAGAAGGACAAGACAGATCACTTTCAAAAGCTCTGCAATTAGGCTAGCAGCTGACTTATTGAAAGGAAAGTAGAAATCAGAAGACAGTAGAATAGTAACTACAGTGTACTCAGAGTAAATAACTATTAAAGCTAAAATATCTTTGAAGAGTGAAGCAAAGTTTTCAGATAAATAAAACTGGGAGTTTTTTTTTGTTCTCACCACTTGTACAGCAGTAAGAAACATTCCAAAAGATATACTTTAGGTAGAAGGAAAGTGACCCCTAATGGAGGATCTGAGATATTAATTAGGAAAGAAAAATGGGCCCAGGCTCATTTAAGCATTCCAGTAATCCCAGCACCTTGGGAGGCCGAGGTGGGTGGATAGCTTGAGACCAGGAGTTCGAGACCCGCCTGGGCAAGATGGCAAAAACCCTGTCTCTATCAAAAATACAAAAAATGTAGCCGGACGTGGTGGCATGCACCTGTAGTCCCAGCTACTCTAGAGGCTGAAGTGGGAGGATTGCTTGAGCTCAGGAGGCAGAGTTTACAGTGAGCCAAGATCATGCCACTGCACTCCAGCCTAGGTGACAGAGTTGAGACTCTGTTTCAAAAAAAAAACAAAAACAAAAACAAAAATGGCTGCAATTATTGAGGCAGGTATCCAACTTAAGTTGGAAAAGCATTAGAATAAACTAAAGAAAGGAAATAAATAATAAACATAAAACCAGAAATTAAAGAAATAGAAAAGAGGTCTACAATGAAACATCAACACAGCCAAAGTTGGTTTTTTTGGAAAAAGACTAGTAAAAGTAACAAACCTGGTAAAATTGACCAAAAGTAAAAGAGGAAGGGCAGAGATAAACAATACGAATGAAAAAGGAGATATAACTAAAAATGTGGCAGATTTTTACAAAGAGAGAAAAGTGCATACACTAATACATTTTTGTTCAGGGAATAATTTCAAATGGTAGATTATTGTATCTGTTGTCATAATAGTATATCAAGCCTATCAAGACCACTTGTCAAACTTGCCAAAAATTTTACTCTTGAATATGTGAGATGGTTGGATTAAATATTTTAATCCTTTACTTGAATATTTGGAGAATTACAAAGGTGCAATGAATCAGTCATACTTTACTAAAGATTGTGGTAAAGATTTATTTGGGGATGTGTAGATATGGATACATTTCTTTAAAACAGTAGAATATGTGTTCCCTTTTAATGCCTAAGGAAGAAGAGGGGAAATGCGTAAACCTGAGAAATTGTGGAAACCTTGTATTTTTAAAAGTGTTTTTTAAAAAAGTATTACTAGTAAGTTTTTGGTGCTTGTACCAAAAAGTGATGGCACAGTACTGAGAATGATCCATAATTTAGTGTTTCTTTCTCTTGAAATTCTCATGAGCTTTATATTATATATTCATACTGTTCAGTGAACTAAATAGTGTACTGAGGCAAGACATGGATGTACCAGGGCAAGCCCCTTGTTTTCTGGAGGACTGGTAGCAAATAGTGGTAGCACTTTTGTAAATATTATAGTTCTAAACTAGTACATAAGAAAGTCCTAGGTTGACAAATATTTACAGACCTAGGGAGCAACTGATACAGATTATAGAAGATCCAAAAAGAATTTTTTGGAGGGTGGGGAGAGAAGGGAATGAAATCGATAGATTATCTGGCCGATTTGACAGGGTGGGAAATTATGTTGATAATTCCAGAATAAACACAAATTATATGATAAAAGAAATGTAATCTTAATATACTACTTTGCTGTGTGTTAAGAGAGCTAAAATTCTCATCTATATGATAGCAATATCCAAATGCAAAAATGAAGAGATTCCAGTATGAATTTTATTTGGAAATATTAAGGGAAACACCCAAAGAAACAGGCAGGTAGAAGTTTAAAGTAGCTCTTGTAGATTGAGATTGTGACTGCTCTTTTTTTCTTATAAGCCTTTCAGTAATATCTTCTAATTGTGCTAATCAAGTATGCATTGCTTTTAAGAGAGAGAACTGAAGCTTTTGCAGAGGAGACTAGAATGATAATAGAGTTTGAAACTTTATTATTTGAAAAAGGAGACTGTTTATGGAAAAAGAAGTGAGGAAAATAACTGTCTTCAGATACTTAAAGGAGTGTATAATAGAAGAGGAATTCTTTCTTTTGTTTACATGGGCGAGCAGAGCTGAAACCACCCAGTAAGTAGCCAATACCAAGAAACAGTCGTGTAAAGAAGTTTCTGAACAGTTAGATTACCCAGAAATGAATTTGTCTGTTTTTTTTTTTTTCTTTTTAAGAGTCAGGGTCTTACTCTGTCACCCAGGCTGGCTGGAGTACAGTGGTGCAGTCACAGTTCCCTGCACCATAGAACTCCTGGACTCAAGCGACCCTTCAGCCTCAAAGGTGAGAGCCACCACGCCCAGCTGAAACATACTGTTGTGTGAGGATAGAATTCAAAGGGCTAGATGTCCATATCTAGATATGTTTTTAGAGTAGATTTCCACAAATGAAAGTTACTGTATTTCAGGAATTCTGTTGTTTTTAAATACTGACTTCAGCATTTAAAACAAGAAAACACAAAATCAGCTATTCATAAAAAATTTGCCTCATATAAGTCAAGTATACTATTTTCTTTCTTTCTTTTTTTTTTTTTTTTTTTTTTTTGAGACGCTCTCGCTCTGTTACCTAGGTTGTAGTGCAGTGGCGCGATCTCGGCTCGGCTCACTGCAACCTCCGCCTCCCTGGTTCAAGTGAGTCTTGTGTCTCATCCTCCCAGATGGCTGGGATTACAGGCACATGCTACCACACCTGGCTAATTTCTGTATTTTCAGTGGAGACAGGGTTCACCATGTTGGCCAGGCTAGTCTTGAACTCCTGACCTGAAGTGATCCACCTGTCTTGGCCTCCAAAAGTGCTGGGATTACAGGAGTGAGCCACCATGCCCTGCCAGCTCCAGTAATTTTTGATATGTTACATTTTAATTATTATTTAATTGAAATTGTTTAATTTCCATCTTGATTTCTTTCTTCCCCCATGGGTTATTTAGAATTCTGTTTAATTTACAAACATTTGGGGATAATGTGTTGTATTTTTATGCTGATTTCTAGTTTAATTTCATGTTGGTTAGAAATTACACTCTGTATGATTTCAGTCCATTGAAATTTCTTGAGACTTGATTTATGGCTCAGCATGGTCTATTCTAGTAAATTATCCATGTACACTGGAAAAGGATGTGTATAGTTTGCAGTTGTTGGGTGTGGTGTTCTATATGTCTGTTAGGTTAAGTTGATTCTTTATCTGCTCAAATCTTCTATATCTCCTTCCTGGTTTTGTCTTTCCTTTCTATCATTTACTGAGTAAGCTCTGTTAAATTCTATTCACGATTCCCATTCTGTCAAGTTTTGCTTTGTGTGCTTTGATTTATATTTAAATTTTATTTTTCTATTGAGTGCTGTTAATGTAAATTAATATTAACGTATTTATATACATGGATTGTCTGACATCTTTCCATTTATTTTCAGTTTGTTGATCTTTTCTTTGTTTCTTTGAGATTGTTTTTTAGTACACTGCAAGAAATTCAAAATGTCTTGGGTATGAAATTGGGGAGTAGCTCAGCTGGGTGAATCTAAGTCTCTTATAATGTTGCAGTAAGATGGTTGCTGTCTGGGATCATCTTGAAGCCTTTATTAGTCACAGATGTAGGAAGACAGAAGCAGCTGGGACTCCGGCAACCATGTCTTTCTCTGTGGTCTCTCCAAAGTGGTGACTACACAGCAGCCTAACACTTAGGACTCCATAGATACGTATCCCCAAAGAGAAAAAATTCAGGAGGAAGCTCTGATACCTTTTCTAACCTAGCTTAAGAATTCAGATAGCACCATGTTGGCTGGATTTTGTTCGTTGCTAACCCTGCCTATATTCAAGAGGAGGGGAATATGTTTTTTCTTTCTACAAGCTTTTTAGGATTTTGTCTTCATGTTTAGTAGTTTGGAATTTTAACTACAATATGTTCAGGTACAAGAATCTTTTTTCTTTCCTTTTCCCACAGTGTTTGGCATTCATTGGGTATTTGAATCTGATGATTCCTAACTTTTCTAAGTTTATCTCTGGAAATGTTATTCTACTGTTACTTTGGGTCTGGTATTCTTTCTACACTTGCATCAGATAGCTGGTGAAACCTCTGGGTCTGTCCTCTTTACCTCTTTCTTTCATACATTCCATCTCTCTGTTCTTTTGTTCAGCTCTCTCTGGTTTGTGTATTGGTATATTTATGTGATTTCATATTACCAAAAAGTTCAGTTTTTCTTATGATGTACTCTGAAGAGCATTGTCCTTTGTTTTGGAAAGTTAAATCTTACCATGATTTCCATATTCACTCCCCTCCCCACCAGCATGTTGTGGTGAGTTGTCAGTTTTAAATATTTATGATCCCTGTAAATATTTAAAGATAAACAACAATATACTGCTTAAGAAACTATCTTCACTGTTCCTTAATGTAAAAAATTTTTCTCCAAAATTTCTAATCACTAAATTTCCTTTAATGAATTTTGTTTCATAAGTTCATTTCTACAGGAGAAACTTTTGTCTATAATGCATTCATTTATGTTAAAAATTGCAGAAACAACAAAGTTGGGATCAGTTTGCTTCACAAAGACAATCAAGTCATTTTATTTTTGTAAATATTAGAAGTAGGCTTCCTGAAGGAAAAATGAAGAGTTAGGTTATAACTTGGACCATAATGTTAGGGACTCAAAATTGACTTAAAATTTAAACATAGTGTAATGTTTATTCCTATCTTCCATATTTGTCAGGGAATCTTAACCAGAGTAAGAAATTTTCTGGTGCTGTGTTGGGAGTGCAGGGCACAAGAGATTTCCATAAAAAGGCATGGGATTTGCTTGGAAGAACATAGAGGTTTTCTAACTTGGCAGTAATGAGTTAGAACTAATTCCCCTTAGAAAGAAAAATTAACTTACATTCTTATTGGGAATTCATTTGTGTGTATGCTTTCTTGTGTGAGCTATTTGATTATTATATTTGTGAGTGTGCCTATGTGTATACATTCATGACCCATGGCATTTGTTAGGTGTAGATAAAATTTTCTATACATACTCTGTGAAAAATGGCTTTGGAACTTGAATGTCTTGCCATTTTAGTTGAGGAACAGTGGCCAAATATTTTGTTGTTGCAGAATACCCAAAATAATATGACCATCTCTGAGTTCTTTCCCCAGTTTCTGTTGCCCTAGAAAAGCTGGAGGCATTTGGGGAATATAAATGATCCTTGCTATATTAGGATTCTGTCTTGAAAGATGCATTTTTGGATTAGAGAGACGGTGAATTCACATCTTGTTAAAATGACAGCGATCCCCAGACTTAAGAGGCCTGGAAAGGGGCTAGGGATGTGGGCATCCTTTTATGTGAAATATATGCTCTTGTGTTTAGCTGTCAGTATTTTTCTTTTCATGGAAATGAAACCATTTTTTTTTTTTCCATGGAATGGAATCACCTAATCCAGATAGAGGTATAAGATGCCTAATGCCCAACACAAACCTCTCCCACCTCACTCTATATTTTCAAAAATGTGGTTATTTTTAAAGGCTCACCCAGTTCTTACCTTGCTTCTCTTTCTCATTGATTGACTTCATCCACTGCTATGGCTTCAATGCTACCATCTTGACCAGCATTGACTCCCAAATCTGTACTTCTAGTCCATTGGTTTCTACAGAACCTCCAGAGTTGGCTTTTAAAATATCTATCAGATATCCTTACTTGTTCTTCCCATAGGAATCTCACAGTTAATTTTTGGAAGAAAGTAATATCTTTCTTTTTAAACCTCCTTTTGTGTTTCCTGTCTTAATTGGAGGTAGGCTATCAACCACTTACTTGCTCAAGCTAGATACCTAGGAGTTATCACTGAGTCTTCTTCATTCCTCTTAGTAGCTTCTTATCAGTTATGGAGTCCTGTCAGTTTTATCCTCAGAAAAGTATTGCCCCTCTTCAGCCCTAGTGCTCCTGTACGGGTCCGTGTCATCTCGCACTGGAGCTATTGCAGTAGCTTCCTAGCTATTCTTCCTGCCTCTGGTCTCCTTTCTTCAGTCCAGTTTGCATACTGCCAGTTGTTTTTCCAGAATACAAATCTCATCATATTAATTTTTTTTAAATCACTTTGTCTTCTCCCCATTACTTACTAGATAAAATATAAGCTCTTTAACATGACAAATGCCGAGCTGTGTAGTATCCCTAGATCTTTTGTATTTAATTTTTTTTTTTTTTAATTTAAGTTCTAGGGTACGTGTGCATAACGTGCAGGTTTGTTACATATGTATACTTGTGCCATGTTGATGTGCTGTACCCATCAACTCGTCAGCACCCATCAACTCGTCATTTACATCAGGTATAACTCCCAATGCAATCCCTCCCCCTTTCCCCCTCCCCATAATAGGCCCCGGTGTGTGATGTTCCCCTTCCCGAGTCCAAATGATCTCATTGTTCAGTTCCCACCTATGAGTGAGAACATGCGGTGTTTGGTTTTCTGTTCTTGCGACAGTTTGCTAAGAATGATGGTTTCCAGCTGCATCCATGTCCCTACAAAGGACACAAAACCAACCCTTTTTAATGGCTGCATAGTATTCCATGGTGTATATGTGCCACATTTTCTTAATCCAGTCTGTCACTGATGGACATTTGGGTTGATTCCAAGTCTTTGCTATTGTGAATAGTGCCGCAGTGAACGTACGTGTGCATGTGTCTTTATAGCAGCATGATTTATAATCCTTTGGGTATATACCCAGTAGTGGGATGGCTGGGTCATATGGTACTTCTAGTTCTAGATCCTTGAGGAATCGCCATACTGTTTTCCATAATGGTTGAACTAGTTTACAGTCCCACCAACAGTGTAAAAGTGTTCAAAGAACTCAAACAAATTTACAAGAAAAAAACAACCCCATCAAAAAGTGGGGAAAGGATATGAACAGACATTTCTCAAAAGAAGACATGCATACAGCCAACAGACACATGAAAAAATGCTCGTCATCACTGGCCATCAGAGAAATGCAAATCAAAACCACAATGAAATACCATCTCACACCAGTTAGAATGGCAGTCATTAAAAAGTCAGGAAACAACAGGTGCTGGAGAGGATGTGTATTTAATTCTTTAGTGTATTGGCTTAAGCTGTTTCCTTTGCTTGGAATGTCCTTCTAAGCATTATAGCTGGAATATTCCTATTCAGTTTTTTACTGAGCTCTTCAAATGAGCTAGTCAAAATTAAAACAACTGTCCTGGAGTCTCCTGTGTTCGTCCATCCTTCCCCAGCCCATTAATTTTGTCTTGCACCAGCTTTATTCCCATTGTTTTGTAGTTATTTGTTTCTTTCTCCTTTATAAGTTCCTTGAGGATGGAAAACACATACTTTTCATTTTTATTTCCTTGACACCTAGTACAGAACTGCTACCTAGAAAATACTTTGCAAATGCTTGATTCAGAATAACAATATTTGCCATTATGTCTCCTTTATAATGTCCTCACTATGTATGTGTATTAGTTCATTTTCACGCTGCTGATAAAGACATACCTGAGACTGGGCAATATACAAAGAAAGAGATTTAATTGGACTTTGAGTTCCGTGTGGCTGCGGAAGCCTCACAATCATGGCAGAAGACAAAGAAGAGCAAGTCCCATCTTACATGGATGGCAGTAGGCAAAGAGAGAATGAGAATCAAGTAAAACAGGTTTCCCCTTATCAAACCATCAGATGCGGTGAGACTTATTCACTACCATGAGAACAGTATAGGAGAAACTGCCCCCATGATTCAGTTATCCCCACCTAGCCCTGCCCTTGGCACGTGGGGATTATTAAATTTAAGGTGAGGCTGGGTGCGGTGACTCATGCCTGTGGTCTCAGCACTCTGGGAGGCCGAGGATGGGCGGATCATGAGGTCAGGAGATCGAGACCAGCCTGGCCAACATGGTGAAACCCCATCTCTACTAAAAATACAGAAATTAGCCAGGCATGGTAGTGGGCGCCTGTATTCCCAGCTACTCGGGAGACAGGCAGGAGAATCACTTGAACCTGGGAGGCGGAGGTTGCAGTGAGCCGAGATTGCACCACTGTACTCCAGCCTGGGTGACAGAGAGAGACTCTGTCTCAAAAATTAAAAATAAATACATAAATAATTGAGGGTGAGATTTGGGTGGGGACACAGAGCCCAAGCATATTGGTATGTAACTGATATTCTGAGAAATTTCCTAAATAAATAATTCAAGGTGAGATTTGGGTGGGGACACAGAGCCAAACCATATCAGTATGTAACTGGTACTCTGAGAAATTTCTCTCTTTCTGCCATTGAAATAAATTAACTTTTTAAGCTGTGATTTACATGTAATAAAATGTATCTATTTTAGATATTCAGTAAGTTTTGGTAAATAAATATGCCTATGCAACTTTTACCACAATCAAGATACAGATCACTCTCATCACCGCAAAAAGTATCCTCATGCTCCTTTGTAACTATTGCCCCTGTGCCACACCACTGGCTCCAAACAGCTTTCTGTCACTATAACTTTATCTTCTCTAGATTTTTTTTTTGAAGAGACTGAGTCTCTGCTGCGCAGACTGGAGTACGGTGGTACGATCTCAACTCACTGTACCCTCTGCCTCTCAGGTTCAAACAATTCTCCTGCCTCAGCCTCCTGAGTAGCTCGGATTACAGGCGCATGCCACCATGCCCAGCTAATTTTTGTAGTTTTAGTAGAGACGAAGTTTCACCATATTGGCCAGACTGGTCTCGAACTCCTGACCTCAGGTGATCTGCCCACCGTGGCCTCCCAAAGTGCTGGGATTACAGACGTGAGCCACTGTGCCCAGCCTTTTCTAGATTTTTATATAAGTAGAATTACAGAATATTATTCTTTGTGTCTGTCTTATTTTGCTGAACATGTTTTTGAGATTCATCCATGTTGCAAGTAGTTCATTCCTTACATTAATTACTGAGAAGTATTCCGGCAGTTGGATATATCACAATTTATTCACCGTTTGATGGATACTTGGGTTGTCTCCAGATTTTTGGCTATTACAAAGACAAAAGTTGAAGTTAACATTGTTTCTCAGCTTGGCTTGTTGATAATACTACCTTTTACGCATTGAATTACTTTTGCCCCTGTATTAATGATCTATTTTTCTATAGCCAGTTGACCCAAATTTTATTGGCTTAAAACAACAATAATCATTTTTTTTTTTTTTCTGTCACAGTTTCTGTGGATCAGGGATTTGAGAGTGGTTTGGTTGGAGGGTTCTAGCTCATGATATTTCGCAAGGCTGCAATTATTTGTATTAAGACTGACTAAAATCAAGATAGGCTTCAAAGGTGGCTCACTAACGTAATTGGCAAGTTGGTGTTGACTCTTGGTAAGAGTCCTCAGCTCCTCTTCAGGTGTGCCTCTCTGAAGAACTGGTGTTTACCCGACATGGTGACTGGCTTCTCTCAGAGCAAGTGATCCAAGAGACCACATCACAACCTGCAGTGCCTTTTAGGCTCTAGACTTGGAAGTCACATATTTTCACTTCTGCCATATCGTATTGGTCACATGGCCAATCTTGATTCATCATGGGAGGGAACTTATTCAAGGGTATGTATAGTGAGAGGGAGCGATACAAGGTATGAGTACCAGGAGGCCAGAATCATTGATTGAGAGCCGTCTTGCAGGATGGGGTGTCACAGTATACCTTTATTAAAAATGAATTAACATGTAGGTGTGTTTCTACTTCTGGACTTAATTTGGTTTCACTGATTGGTATGTTTGTCATTATGCTGATATCACACAATATGTATTACTACAGTTATATAGTAAGTCTAGAAATCAGATAATATAAGACTTTGTCCTTTTTTAAAACCATGTTAGCTTTTCTGAATTAATTTGCATTTTCATATAAGTTTTAAAGTTATCTTGTCAGTTTCTACAAAAACTGCTGATTGAGTTTGCATTGAATCTGCAGATCAACATGAAGAGAATGACATCTTAATAATAATATGGGCAAATCTTAGTATATGGCATAGTTCTCTATTAAGTCTTTAATTTCAGCCATGTTTTGTAGTTTTGATATATAAGTCTTGCAGATATTTTGCTAAATGTATCTCTAAGTAGTTTCTTACTGGATGTTTTTGTAAATGGCATTTTTTTTTTTTAATTTCAATTTTCAGTTCTTTGCCAGTGTGTAGAAATATAGTCACATGTTGCTTCATAATGGGGAGAAATGCCTTGTTAGTCAATTTAATAATTGTGTGAACACCGTAGAGTGTACTTACACAAATCTGGATGTATAATATAGCATACCACACACCTAGGCTGTGTTGTATAGCCTACTGTATAGCCTACTGCTTGTAGGCTACAAACCTGTACATCATATTACTGTACAGAATACTGTAGGCAGTTGTAACACAATGATAAGTATTTGTGTGTCTAAACATAGAAAAGGTACAGTAAAAATATGTTGTTATAATCTATAAGACCACCACCTGTATGTAATAGAGTCTGTTGACTGAAATGTCATTATGCAGCACATGACTGTTCACGTTTTGTTTTGTTTGTATCAACATTTTATCCTGCAGCTTCGCTAAATTCACTTGTTAGTCTGACAGCATTTTTGTATATTCCTTAAGATTTCCTACATACAGGATTGTCAACTGTGCATAAAAACAATTTTACTTCTTCCTTTTGCATAGTTACTATACCTAGCTTAGTACAATGTCAACAGAAGTGGTAAGAGTAGACATATTGATACAATAAAAAGAAAAAACCGTATAGCATCGGTAGATGCAGTAAGAATATTTTGGGAAAAAAAAATCCAACATCTTTTCCTGAGAACCCATATAAATGAAAGCTCTTAAGAATGTAGAAGTTGGGGGTTCCGGGCAAGATGGCCAAATAGGAACAGCTCCTGTCTGCAGCTCCCAGTGAGACCAATGCAGAAGGCAGGTGATTTCTGCATTTCCAACTGAGGTACCAGTTCATCTCATTGGGACTGGTTAGACAGGGGGTGCAGCCCATGGGGCAAGCAGAAGCAGGGTGGGGTGTTACCTTACCCGGGAAGTGCAAGGGATCAGCGAACTCCCTCCCCTAGCCACGGGAAGCCGTGAGCGACTGTGCTGTGAGGGATGGTGCTGTTCAGCGCAGATACTATGCTTTTCCCACAGTTTTTATGACCCGCAGACCGGGAGATTCCCTTGGGTCCCTACACCACCAGGGTCCTGGGTTTCAAGCACAAAACTGGGAGGCCATTTGAGCAGACACTGAGCTAGCTGTAGGAAGTTTTTTCCTTCCTTCCTTCCTTCCTTCCTTCCTTCCTTCCTTCCTT
>NW_012106919.1:857684-859853 GCF_000951045.1 Mandrillus leucophaeus
TAAACAAAGCCTCCCAAAAGGTCAGACTGCAGCATGACAAAGCCACTGTAGCCAGACTGCCTCTCTAGATTATTCCTGTCTGGGCAGGGCGTCTGAAAGAAAGGTAGCAGCCCCAGTCAGTGGCTTTACAGATAAAACTCCTCTCTCCCTAGTACAGAGCACCTGGGGGAATTGGCAGCTGTGGGCACAGCTTTAGCAGACTTAAACGGCGCAGCTTCAGCAGACTTTAACGTTCCTGCCTGCCAGCTCTGAAGAGAGCAGCAGATCTCCCAGCACAGCACTCAAGCTCTGCTGAGGGACAGACTGCCTCCTTAAGTGGATCCCTGATAACCGTGCCTCCTGACCAGAGAAACCTCCCAGTGTGTCCAGGGTTGGTTCCTTCCGGTGGGTTCTTGGTCTCGCTGACTTTAATAATGAAGCCACGGACCTTTGCAGCGAGTGTTAACAGCTCTTAAAGGTGACATGGACCCAAAGAGTGAGCAGCAGCAAGATTTATTGTGAAGAGCGAAAGAACAAAGCTTCCACAGTGTGGAAGGGGACCCAAGTAGGTTGCGACTGCTGGCTGGGATGGCCAGCTTTTATTCCTTTATTTGTCCCCACTCATGTCCTTCTGATTGGTCCATTTTACAGAGTGCTGATTGGTGCATTTACAATCCTTTAGACACAGAGCACTGGTTGGTGCGTTTTTACTAGAGTGCTAATTGGTGCATTTATAATCCTTTAGCTAGACACAGAGCGCTGATTGGTGAAATCTGGGGAGGCGGAGGTTGCAGTGAGCCGAGATTGTACCATTGCACCCCAGCCTGGGTGACAGAGTGAAACTCTGTCTCGAGGGGGAAAAAATGCTGAAAATTCCAAAAACCAGCATGCCTCTTCTCCTCCAAAGGATCACAACTGCTCCCCAGCAAGGGAACAAAATTGGATGGAGAATGAGTTTGATGAATTCATGGAAGTAGGCCTCAGAAGGTGGGTAATAACAAACTCTTCCGAGCTAAAGTGCATATTCTAACCCAATGCAGGGAAGCTAAGAACCTTGATAAAAGTTTACAGAATAATCAGTTTAGAGAAGAACATAAATGACCTGATGGAGTTGAAAAACACAGCACAAGAACTTAATATAGCATACACAAATATCAATAGCTGAATCGATCAAGTGGAAGAAAGGATATCAGAGATTGAAGATTAACTTAATGAAATAAAGCATGAAGACAAGATTAGAGAAAACAGAATGAAAAGGAACGTACAAAGCCTCCAAGAAATATGAGACTATGTGAAAAGGCCAAACCAACAATTGATTGGTGTACCTGAAAGTGACGGGAAGAATGGAACCAAGTTGGAAAATGCTCTTCAGGATATTATCCAGGAGAACTTCCCCAACCTAGCAAGGCAGGCCAATATTCAAATTCAGGAAATACAGAGAATGCCAAAAGATACTCCTTGAGAAGAGCAACCCTAAAACACATAATCGTCAGATTCAACAAGGTTGAAACCAAGGAAAAAATGTTAAGGGCAGCCAGAGAGAAAGATCAGGTTACCCACAAAGGGAAGCCCATCAGAATAACAGCAGATCTCTCAGCAGAAACCCTACAAGCCAGAAGAGAGTGGGGGCCTATATTCAGCATTCTTAAAAAAGAATTTTCAACCCAGAATTTCATATCCAGCCAAACTAAGTTTCATAAGTGAAGGAGAAATAAAATCCTTTACAGACAAGCAAAGGGTTAGGGATTTTGTCACCACCAGGCCTGCCTTACAAGAGGCCCTGAAGGAAGCACTAAATATGGAAAGCAAAAACCGGTACCAGCCACTGCAAAAACCATACCAAAATATAAAGACCAATGACACCATGAAGAAACTGCATCAACTAATGTGCAAAATAACCAGATCAAATTCACACATAACAATATTAACCTTAAATGTGAATGGGCTAAATGCCCCAGTTAAAAAACCACAGACTGGCAAATTGGATAAAGAGTCAAGACCCATCAGTGTGCTGTATTCAGGAGACCCATCTCATGTGCAGAGACACACATAGGCCCAAGATAAAGGGATGGAGGAATAGTTACCAAGCAAATGGAAAGCAAGAAAAAAAAAAACCAGGTGTTGCAATCCTAGTCTCTGATAAAACATACTTTAAACCAACAAAGATTAAAAAAAAAAAAAAAAAAAAAA
>NW_012106919.1:859925-861771 GCF_000951045.1 Mandrillus leucophaeus
GAAGAGCTAACTATCCTAAATATATATATGGACCCAATACAGGAGCACCCAGATTCATAAAGCAAGTTCTTAGAGACCTACAAAGAGACTTAGACTCCCATACAATAATAGTGGGAGACTTTAACACCCCACTGTCAATATTAGACAGATCAATGAGACAGAAAATTAACGAGGATATTCTGAACTTGAACCCAGCTCTGGACCAAGCAGACCTAATAGACATCTACAGAACCCTCCACCCTAAATCAACAGAATATATGTTCTTCTCAGCACCACATAGCACTTATTCTAAAATTGACCACATACTTGGAAGCAAAACACTCCTCAGCAAATGTAAAGGAATGGAAATCATAACAGTCTCTCAGACCACAGTGCAATCAAATTAGAACTCAGGATTAAGAAACTCACTCAAAACGGCACAACTACATGGAAACTGAACAACCTACTCCTGAATGACTACTGGGTAAATAACAAAATTAAGGCAGAAATAAATAAGTTCTTTAAAATCAGTGAGAACAAAGACACAATGTACCAGAATCTCTGGGACAGAGACACAGCTAAAGCAGTGTTTAGAGGGAAATTTATAGCACTACATGCCCACAGGAGAAAGTAGGAAAGGTCTAATATCAACACCCTAACATCACAATGAAAAGAACTAGAGAAGCAAGAGCAAACAAATTCAAAAGCTAGCAGAAGACAAGAAATAACTAAGATCAGAGCAGAACTGAAGGAGATAGAGACACAAAAAACCCTTCAAAAAATCAGTGAATCCAGGAGCTGGTTTTTTGAAGATTGACAAAATACATTGCTAGCCAGACTAATAAGGAAAAAGAGAAGAATCAAATAGACACAATAGAAAGTGATAAAGGGGATATCACCACTGATCCCACAATAGTACAAACTACCACCAGAGAATATAAACACCTCTATGCAAATAAACTAGAAAATCTAGAAGAAATGGATAAATTCCTGGACACATACACCCTCCCAAGACTAAACCAGGAAGAAGTCAAATCCCTGAATAGACCAATAACAAGTTCTGAAATTGAGGCAGTAATTAATAGCTTACCAGCCCAAAGAAGTCCAGGACCAGGTGGATTCACAGCCGAATTCTACCAGAGGTACAAAGAGGAGGTGGTACCATTCCTTCTGAAACTATTCCAAACAACAGAAAAAGAGCAGCTCCTCCCTAACTCATTTTATGAGGCCAGCATCATCCTGATACCAAAGCCTGGCAGAGACACAACAAAAAAAGAAAAATTCAGACCAATATCCCTGATGAACATTGATGCGAAAATCCTCAGTAAAATATTGGCAAACCAAATCCAGCAGCATATCAAAAACCTTATTCACCACAATCAAGTCGGCTTTATCCCTGGGATGCAAGGCTGGTTCAACATATGCAAATCAGTAAATGTAATCCATTACATAAACAGAACCAATGACAAAAAACACATTATTATCTCAATAGATGCAGAAAAGGCCTTTGATAAAATCCACTCCTTCATGCTAAAAACACTCAATAAACTAAGTGTTGATGGAACATATCCCAAAATAATAAGAGCTATTTATGACACACCCACAGCCAATATCATACTGAATGGGCAAAAACTGGAAGTATTCCCTTTGAAAATTGGCACAAAACAAGAATGCCCTCTCACCACTCCTGTTCAACATAGTATTGGAAGTTCTGGCAAGGGCAATCAGGCAAGACAAAGAAATAAAGGGTATTCAGATAGGAAGAGAGGAAGTCAAATTGTCTCTGCAGATGAGATGATTGTATATTTAGAAAACTCCGTTGTCTCAGCCCAAAAACTCCTTAAGCTGATAAGCAACTTCAGCAAAG
>NW_012106919.1:863721-871687 GCF_000951045.1 Mandrillus leucophaeus
TGAAAAAGAATGAGTTCATGTCCTTTGTGGGGCAATGGATGAAGCTGGAAACCATCATTCTCAGCAAACTAACACAGGAACAGAAAACCAAACACTGCATGTTCTCACTCATAAGTGGGAGTTGAACAGTGAGAACACATGGACACAGGGATGGGAAGGTCACATGCCAGGACCTATCGGGGGGTGGGGGTAAGGGGAGGCATGGCATTAGGAGAAATACCTAATGTAGGTGACGGGTTGATGAGTGCAGCAAACCACCATGGCACACGTATACCTATGTAACAAACCTGCACTTTCTGCACATGTATTCCAGAATTTAAAGTATAACAAAATAAAGTGATTATTGATATTGTTGGAAAAAAAAAAAAAGAATGTAAAAGTGTTGGCTGGGCATGGTGGTTCACACCTATAATTTCAGCACTTTGGGAGGCCGAAGCGTCTTGAGCCTTACTTGATGGCCTCTTCGATTATGTTGCCCAGGCTAGTCTCAAACTCCTGGGCACAAGTGATTCTCACTTTTGGGAATCTGAATCGTTTGAGACTAGCCTGCGCAACATAGTGAGATCCCGTCCCTGCAAAAGAGAGAAAAAGAAAAAAGAAAATTACCCAGTTGTGGTGGTGCATGTCTGTAGTCCCAGCTACTCAGGAGGCTGAGGCGGAAGGATCACTTACTTGAGCAAGGGAGGTGGAGACTGCAGTGAGTTGTGATTGTGCCGCTGCATTCCAGCCTGAGCAAAGAGTGAGACCCTGTCTCAAGAAAAAAAGAAAAGTTAGAGTTTATAAAGAAGACTTGAAACCAAAAAGTTTGAGAACTGAACTAAAGTAACCTAAAATGGTAACTGTTTAGAGTAGGTAGGGATTCTTAATCCAGGGTTCCCAATACTCTCATAGAAAGAAAAAATATTTGTATCTTTTTTTTTTCCCACTAATCTCTGAATGAAATTTAGTATTTCTATTTTGAATGCAGGCAACAAAACACAGCAGTAATATTAGCAGTAATTGTGACTTTGTTACCAATAGATGTTTTTTCCTGTATCCATATTTAAAGATTGTTTCTTGAAGCAACATATAGTTAGGTCTTAACTTTTTTATATTGCCTTTGAATTGGAATGTTTAGACAATTTGCATTTAATGTAATGATGTGATTTCCTTTCAATTCTGCCATCTTGCCTTTTGTATTTATCCCAATTTTTTCTTCGCTATTTTTTGCTTATTTGTTTGCATTTTTCATACATTCTTTTTGATTGAGTTGAAATTTTTTTTTTTTACATGGAATCTCGCTCTGTTGTCCAGACTGGAGTGCAGTGGCATAATCTCAGCTCACTGCAACCTCCGTCTCCCGGGTTCAAGCAGTTCTCCTGCCTCAGCCTCCCACATAGCTGGGATTACAGGCGCCTGCCACCATGCCCGGCTACTTTTTATATTTTTAGTAGAGATGGGGTTTTGCCATGTTGGCCAGGCTTGTCTGGGACTCCTGACCTCAGGTGATCTACCCACCTCAGCCTCCCAAAGTGCTAGGATTATAGGCGTGAGCCACCACGCCCGGCCTGAGTTGAATTTTGTTTGTTTGTTTTTAGTGGTTGCTCAGGGACTTACAATATACTTCTTTAACATATGACAATTTACTTCAAAACGTGCTGTATTACTTCAGATATAATCTAAGGACCTTCAGTATTCTCTTTTTCTCTCTTCTACTATTGTATTTTACTTCTACATGTAAACCCAGTGATTATTACCATTTTTGCTCTAAGTGGTGAAATTACTCTTGTGGCTGGGTGTGCTGGCTCATACCTGTAATCCCAGCACTTTGGGAGGCCAAGGTGGGAGGAGCCTTTGAGCCCAGGAGTTTGAGACCAGCCTAGGTAACATAGTGAGACCCTTTGTCTACAAAAAAAGTTAGAAACCTTAACCAGGTGTGGTGGTGCACTCCTGTAGTGCCAGCTGCTCAGGAGGCTGAGGTGGGAAGATTGCCTGAGCCTAGGAATTTGAGGCTGCAGTGAGCTACAGTCGTACCACTGTACTCCTTGTACTCCAGCCTGGGCAACAGAGTGAGACCCTGTCCCCCCCCAAAAAAAAAAAAAAAAATTCTTCATGATTTAAATGTACGCTGGTGAACTTTTTGCCTCCAGCTTTTTTTTTTCCCGCCCCCACCAGGAGGATGAAGTCTGGGAAAAATCTTTCACTTCCATTTCTTCAACATGTATTTATTGTATTTATTTTTCTAGGTTGACCGGATTTTTCTTTGTTTTATAGTTCCATTTTCTTGTCTTGCATAGCTTCACAAGAAGTCTGTGTGTGTGTGTGTATTTTTTTTTTTTTTTTTTTTTTTTGAGATGGAGTCTCACTCTGTTGCCCAGGCTGCAGTGCTGTGGCTCAATCTCTCGGCTCACTGTAACCACTGCCTCCTGGGTTCAAGCGATTCTCCTGCCTCTGCCTCCCGAGTAGCTGGGACTACAGGCTCATGCCACCACGCCCAGCTAATTTTTTGTATTTTAGTAGAGACGGGGTTTCACCGTGTTGCCCAGGCTGGTCGCAAACTCCTGAGCTCAAGACTATCCGCCCACCTCGGCTCCCAAAGTGCTGGGATTACAGGCGTGAGCCATCGTGCCTGGCTGAAGTCTTTATATTTTAACTTTGTTTCTATGTAAATTTTTTTCTTCTGGCTTCTTGTAAGATTTTCTGTTTTTGACAGCTTTTCGGGAATTTGATTATTCTGCCTCATTTTGGTTTTCTTTGTGTTTATACTCCTTCAGGAGGCGGGCTCATTGAGTTACTTGGATGTGTAGATGTGTCTTTTTTTTTTTTTTTTTTGAGACAGGGTCTCTGTCACTCAGGCTGGAGTGCAGTGGGACAATCGCAGCTCACTGCAACCTCTGCCTTCTGAGTTCAAGGGGTCCTCCTACCTCAACCTCCCAAGTAGCTGGGACCACAGGCACATGCTACCACACTCAGCTAATTTTTTGTATTTTTGGTAGAGATGAAGTTTCACCATATTATCCAAGCTGGTCTCTAACTCCTGGCCTCAAGTGATCTGCCTATCTTGGCCTCCGAAAGTGCTGGGATTACAGGCATAAGCCACTGCACCTGGCCAGATATACCAGTTTTATCAAATTTTGAAAATGTCATTATTTCTTCAAATGCTACCCCTGCTCGCCATTCCAGTTACATATATATTATACTGCTTGATGGCTTGATATTGCCCTGTAGTTCTTGTCTTTTTCTTTTCTTTCTTATTACACCCCTAGTCCTTCTACCCTTGCTTCTTTGTTCCCTCTCTCCTGTCTCCCTTTCCCCTTCTCTTCTTTCCCCTTATTCTCATCACATTTTAGCTGCGTTTAAATTTGGGTATTTTCTATTACTGTGTCTTCAGATCCCCTGTACTTTCCTTCTGTGGTATTTAATATATTGTTAATACCCTCCAGTGATATTCCTGTTTCACATACTGTTTTTGAATACTGTAAGTTCTTTTTTTTTGAGACGGAGTCTTGCTCTGTCGCCCAGGCTGGAGTGCAGTGGCACGATCTTGGCTCACTGCAAGCTCCACCTCCCGGGTTCATGCCATTCTCCTGCCTCAGCCTCCTGAGTAGCTGGGACTGCAGATGCCTGCCACCACGCCTGGCTAATATTTTGTATTTTTAGTAGAGACGGGGTTTCACTGTGTTAGCCGGGATGGTCTTGATCTCCTGACCTCGTGATCCACCCGCCTCGGCCTCCCAAAGTGCTGGGATTACAGGCATGAGCCACTGCACCCAGCCTGAATACTCTAAGTTCTTTTTGGTTCTAATTATGTGTACCATTTTCTTCCTCATTTTTTTTTCTTTAAATTTTTGAGCATATTTATAATTGTTTTAGAGTCCTCATTGGCTAATTTCATCATCTTGTTTCTGGGATGGTTTCAGCTGATTTATTTCACTCTGGTTTCAGGTCACATTTTCTTTCTCCACATTTCTATTAATTTTTTATTGGATACTGGACATTGTTAATTTTATATGATTGAGTGGTGGAATTTTTTTTTCTGCTTCTTTTAAAGAATCTTGGACTTTGTTTAGACAAGTGGTTGAGTTACACATGGACCAACTCCATCCTTTTGAGCCTTGTTTTAAGCTTTGTTAGGAAGCATCTAGAATATCATTTACTCTAGAGCTTATTTAGCTCTGCTACTAAGATAAGAGTCTTTTGAGGTTTCTAGTGAATTCCTAGTTTTTCAACAAGGAAGACTTCTAGTCAGAACCATATGACTCTGGGAATTGTTCCACCTGTAAATCTCTATTTATTCTTTGCCTTACTTTTTGAAGTTAGTCTGTGTGCTGGGCTTAGTGCTTAGCCAGACTCAAGTGAATCCTTATGCAGATTTCTGGAATTTTATATGCTTAGCTTCCACTTCTCTGGCACACTTCTAAGCTCTGCTTGAGTTCTTTCTCCCTTCACCATAGTCTGAAAAGTGCTTCTAGGCAGAAAGCCAGGGCAGGTTAGGTCTCACTTCATTTCTTTTGCATCTCAGAAATCACAGTCCTACACTGCTTGTTATCCAATATCTAAAAAGAGTTTTATATTTTTTTGTTCACTGTTCTGGCTGTTATTGTGAGTTGAAAAGTCTGTTTCTAGTTATTCCACCATGGCCATTGAAAATTATTTCCTGTCTTTATACCTTTTAAGATAACCATGGAGATAAAAAATAAAGTTTATGTTCCTTTTATTTTCTCTGGCCATTTGGGCCTTATGTCATGTATTGCTAATAACTGCCTATCGTGTTTAGCAATTTCATCTGATCTCCTGTTCACATCTTTAATTATTTTCAAGATGACACTTTAAATGGTTCAGCTATAATACAATAATGAACAAAATAGTGTAGAATTACTGTAGAATATTTTAAGCAAGTAAAATAGCCTGTACATTATATTAAAGCTCATGAGTGAATATTTTTAAAAAGTACATAAGTTGTTTAAATGATAGCTTTGCAAAGAATTGGGTTTATCATTGTAGTCATAAGATTATCAACTGTTGGATTTAATCATCTTATTTTTAATCAAAGATTCTTAGAAGTAATATGAACATAATTGATGCCTAGTCAAAGATGATCTTCAGTGAATTAAAATGTCTGAAAGTAATCCTATAAACTTATGTTAAAATCTATATGGATTTTTGCCATGTAGCTTCTGTTGTCCCTTTGATAGTCTTACAAGGAAAAAACAAAACAAACTCCTATATTTGATGTAGCAGTTGTACATTATTAGGCTGTTAGTATGTTTCTTAATCTTTGATTTTTTTGTTTGTTTGTTTGTTTTTCAGATCGTCAGTATTTAAACAGATCACATCATGCGTGAGTACAAGCTAGTGGTCCTTGGTTCAGGAGGCGTTGGGAAGTCTGCTCTGGTAAGTTAGCCGCCTAACTGTAACTGATTAGTATAATACAAGAAGAATTTTGATATTTCCTTGCTTTCAGACTTCTAGACACCAAAGAGAAAAGGTGGCATTATTATATATCTGGTATCTGCCCCACAAAGGACGGGAAATCATTTAATAACCACAGATATATACTTTTATAACGTTGGCTCATTTATTCTTACATTTATCAAATATTTATTGACTATCTTACATGTCAAGCACCAGTGTTTATGATTCAGAGAGGAGTAAGATTGTTCTCATTTTTAAGGAATTTACATTGTAGTGGGGGAAACTGATTATTACAGATTCTATTGGGATAATTCCTCACCTGCTTCCACTCTAGACTTACATGGAATGAAGGTCATTTTTTGTGTTCATGCTGTTTTTATTTAGTAAATAGTTACTGAGCTTCTACAATGTCAGATTCTAGGGTCACAGTAGTGAACAAAAACAGTCATAGTTTCTCATGGAGCTTGCATTGTAGTGGAGGAGATGTGATAAATACACAATTAAACAAAGAACTCCTTGGTTATACTTGTGAGAGAGATACTCTGGAAAAAAAATACGGATTAATTTAGAAGAAAGGCAGAGTGGATGTGGGAGACAAATTGGGAGTTAATACAGTATACCAGATCATTGTTTATGGAAGCTTGGATTAAAACTATGGCAGTGAAGAAGAGAGAAGTAGATGTTTGAGGATTGAGTAAGTGGTAGAACTGACGTAAGTTGGTGCTAGATTGATACGGGGACTAGGAGAGAAGGAGCTGTCAAGGATGGCTCCCAGGTTTCTAGTTTGAGCTACTATTATGGATGGATTAAAAAAAGAAGGGAAACAGTGGAGAATGAGCAGTGAGAGTCCAAATCAAAGAGTCAAGCCAGATTTTATGTTTGTGACATGTTGAAGTAATAAAAGAGAGAGACTGGTGATACGACTTTGGGTGCCATCAATATGGTGATGATATTTAATTTCATGAGAGTTACATTACTGTTAGGTGTGTAAATTAGTGCCTCTGTCGAGAATGTTTGAGAATATCTGTCATTTTTAATGGCATATAACTTTCAATTCAGAGATTCCTTTTCTAAAAATGTAGCCCACATATAAGTTCACATGTGCAAAATGGCGTGGTCAGGGAACATTGCAACATTCTTTACAGTGACCAAGTGACCAGAGTCTGGAAACAACCTAAATGTGTTCCATTAAGGGGCTAGTTAAGTAAATTTTAATACATTTTCAGAGTAGAATACAGCCATTAGAAAGAATGCAATAGCTCTATATATACCAATATGTAATGATATCCAAGATGTATTATTACAGAGAAAAAAGGTACTAAACAGTATAGACTATAATTTGTGTTTTATATTAAAAAAAGTGTAGGCTGAGGGCAGATAGCTGTAAAATCATAGAGTATCTCTGCAAGGTTAAATAAGCTATGGGTAATATCAGTTACTTTCTTGGGAGTGGGACTGGATAGCTGGGAACAAGGGTGGTAGATAAGCTTAGTTCACTGCATAGCCTTTTATGCCTTTTGAATTTAGTGCTATGTCCATGAATCACCTTTTCAGAAATAATTTTGGAAAAAAATCCACAGGAGTGAAAGAGGTCTAGGGAGATACTAGAGAGAGAAGAGCAGAGCCCAGTACTGAGCTCTGAGTACCTCTCAACCTTTAGGAAGTGGGTAGGATTGGAGGATCTAGCATAGAAGGTGTCTTTACTTGATTGCTCAAAAGTCAAGTAAAAAAGAGGAAAGAGATGATCAGAGAGCATAGAGGTAGTGGGCCATGGTAAAGAAAGCAGCTTTAGTCAGGTCATGTTGCCATAACCATAGTGGGGTGGGTTGAAGAGTAAATGAGAGCTGAGGAAATGGAATATAGACATTTGAAGAAACTTGATCATAAGAGGAGACAGAGAATGGGGGCAGAAGCTGGAGAGATATTGGGGTTAAGGGAGGTTTTTGTTTTTGTTTTAGAATTGGAGATAGTAAAGCATATTTGTATGCTGGGGCAATTCCTCTCCACTGGAGAGGAAAATGAGGATACAAGAGAGGAAAAGAGGAGATGATCCAGTACAAAAACCTGAGGAATAAAATTATAATCTATGTGAATCAATGAATGAGATGTCCCTGAAAATTAAGACAGAGGATAAGATTCAGAGGAGTAGTAAAACATTACTTTTAGTAAGAAAGAAATGAGAAGTGTTGGATTGTTTTGCATTTGTGCAAGTCTTATTCATGTCTGGCTTATAGAAGGCACATAGGCTCTTATGCCTGCTTCTGTATCCAGTCTCTTGGAATAGCAAATGTTCTACTTTGGAAGATTCCACTGTAAACTTATGAGAGAAGAAGAGTACATCTTAGTATTGTTAGGAAGATAGTTTGGCCTTAGGGAGCCTCTGCCTTGGACCGTATTTTGAGAACCTCTGTTCTAGCCTAAAGCATATTAGGAAGCCATATTAGACTGCCTTTTTTTCTTTTTTCCGCCCAGGCGGGAGTGCAGTGGCGAGATCGCGGCTCACTGCAGGCTCCGCCTCCCGGGTTGACGCCATTCTCCTGCCTCAGCCTCCCGAGTAGCTGGGACTACAGGC
>NW_012106919.1:871884-892392 GCF_000951045.1 Mandrillus leucophaeus
GGTCTCGATCTCCTGACCTCGTGATCCGCCCGTCTCGGCCTCCCAAAGTGCTGGGATTACAGGCTTGAGCCACCGCGCCCGGCCTTTTGTATTTTTTACTAGAGACGGGGTTTCAGCATGGTCTTAATGTCCTGACCTCGTAATCTGCCTATCTCGGCCTCCCAAAGTATTTTTTTTTTTTTTTTTTTTTTGAATCAGCATCTTTCCCTGGAGTGCGGTGGCATGATCATGGCTCACTACAACTTCAACCTCCTAGGCTCAAGGAATCCTCCCACCTTAGCCACCCAAGTAACTGGGACTACAGGTGCATGCCACCACCCCTGGCTAATTTTTAAATTTTTTTTGTAGAGACAAAGTCTCACTACGTTGCCCAGGTTGGTCTCAAGTTCCTGAGCTCAAGCAATCCTCCTGCCTTGGCCTTCTAAAGTGCTAGGAGTACAGCATGAGCCACTGCATCCAGCGTAGACTGTTTCTTATGTTTAAATTATGTGTCATACTTAGAAGATGAGGTGATTAAATCCTTGATAAAAGTGATTATTAAAGTTTTTGTTGTGATTTTATCTTGAGTTGCCTTTGAATAATAGAAGCTTAGTAGGAGAAAGAAGTTTGTTTACTATATTTGAGTTAATCTCTTTAGCTCAAGCTAAAATAGTATATCAAATATTCCTCTGAGTAATTTAAGTGTAGATGACCTTAGTCCACATTCTTACCCTTGCTTTTTAGGCAACAATGTACCAGACCCTGTTTTAAAGTTATCTAGGCAATATCTTAAAACCATCTTCTGTACTTTTTTCACTTACTGAATGATAAATATGTATTTTCTAGTATGTGTTGTTAGATGCCTTTAAGATAAAAGTAGGTAATATCTGAAAAAGACAAATGGGCAGTATTTTCCAATGGAAAAAGTAAGGCTTTAGAATCAGGAAGATGTATGTTTGAATCTCAGCTGGCAAATAGGAAGAATAACTATTTCTGGGATGAAAGTGAAATTTGAATGTGGTTATAAATTAAAAGTGGCTAGCTTAATGTCTGGAACATAATAAACATTCAGTAAGTTTAAATTTCCCTTTCTCTTTTCCACCACAATTTAGAAAGGCTTTAAAAAATTTAAGCCAGATGCTGCTTGAGGTCCCAGCTACCTAGGAGACTGAGGCGGGAGGATCTTTTGAGTTCAGGAGTTCAAGGCCAGCCCAGGCAACATAGCAAAGACCCTGTGTTTTAAAAAAAAATTAGAATCTTTGTTACTTCATTAAGGGCAGAGGGCATGGGATAAAAGTTACTATAGATATACAAAGGGGCAGTAGGAGTTAAATACTGATAATTTTTCATCTTTTAATTAGTTCAGATATGTTATTTGTATCCTTGTATTTTAAAACTTAATGTAATTAACAGTGTATTGTCGTCAGTATTGATGACAGCTTTTAACATGACTACCTCCTTTCATAATAAATGTACTCTTAATTATGGTTGTATCCTTATATTGAAAGATAATGATACACTTTACATTTATGTGTTTACCTAGAATTTTCACATAATTTCAATTAATCATTATAACTTGTGAGGTTAAGTAACATTCAAAGGAGTTTTTTCTTTAATTTTTTAATATTCCTCTTATTTTTTTTCCCCAGACAGTTCAGTTTGTTCAGGGAATTTTTGTTGAAAAATATGACCCAACGATAGAAGATTCCTACAGAAAGGTAAAATGTGAAACTTGTACACATGTTTACAAGTAGTTCCTTATGATGTTAAAATGTGATCTGTACATTTGCTTTTTGAAAATAGTTTTGAGAAATGATGCAAATGTTGTGCATATGTTTTTAAAAGTTTCATCAAGACAGAATATTTCTTACAGAATACTACTTCGATATTCAGAGCTCTATGTTCTGTTACTAATTAGTGACTTGTTCCTTAATGTGGACATTTTCCAGGTGGGGAATATTGCCACATATGAAAAAATTACATATAAATAGTAGGTGTGTTTTCAACTTACTCTTTTGTTACCAAAAGTTAAGACCACTTTTATGCTTGAAGTTATCCAGTGACTAAACATTTTTATTTTTGTTTAGTTTTATAAGTTTCAAGGTATTTCATCTTTAGACTACAAACAAATTAGAGTCTGTGTAATACTATAATTGGATTACATGCCATACATTTGTCAAAACCCACAGAATGTACAATGCCAAAAGAAAATCCTAATGTAAACTGTGGACTCTTGGTGATAATGATGTGTTCATGTGGGTTTATCAGTTGTAACAGATGTACCACTCTGGTGCAGGATGTTGATAGTGGGGTGAGGCTATGCATTTGTGGTGGCAGGGAGTATGTGGGAAATCTCTGCACCTTCCTCTCAGTTTTGCTCTGAACCTAAAACTGCTATAATAAATAAAGACTATTTAAAAGGGAAAAAAAATCAGATACTTGGTCTTGACAAAAAATATTCTGTAGAAGACCAGCTAGAGTTGTGGAAAATTTTCAGTATTTTATTTGTCAAATATATTGGGTGGGATGGGGGTTATAAAAGGCTAGTAGCCAAGGATATTTTTTTAAAAGATTAAACTTTAATAGGAAAGGATTGCTTTTGAAGATGTTTTTAGAATTTACCTTTAAGAGTGCTGTAACTTTTGTTGAATTAATGTTAGTTCATGAAGCACTACTAGCAGAGCAGTTTCATTGTCTTCAAATTGGAAACAAAATTATGCTCTAGATACATTGAGAAACTGTAGTCCTAATTGATTATTCATTGAGCGTTCCCAGTTACACATTTTGCAGATTATCACACTTGTCCCATAAGTGGTGGGGGGGATGAGTTTGTGGTCTGACCAGTGGTGCCCCTCATCAATGTCTGATCTGACACAGAAGCAGAGTTTAAAATAGTCTTTAGGTTAGCACATTTATTTTTAGAAGACAGTGTTGCTCTACTGAAATTTCCCCAAAGTAAGTTGCTAGTTAAAGCTTTAACTGCAAAGCAAGATCTGTACCTAAAATTCTAAAGGACTAACTTTTCTTAATCCCTTCTTTATTAAAATAGTTTTCCACACAGTTGATAGTTGATACTTTCTTTAGACCAACCTTCTCTTCTTTTATAAGATCAGTGGGTAAATAGAACTCAGTGTATAAAATTTCACCTTTCACATAGAGCTTTTCTAGAAAAGTGCCTTAGTCTTGAGGACTGTTTTAGCTCATTGCTGTTTATTTGAGTACTCCTGTGTTTCTTTTATGTCTTAAACTCAAATTTTACTATGTATTAATTTTCTGCATGTTTGAGTAAAATTTTAACAACTTGAACATGGTAAGTTGGCAAGATTTTTTTTTACCCCAAAATCTTGTGTGCATTTTGAGCCATTTAATATTTTTGTACTTTGTTTTCTTTGGAGATAATATAAATAGGCATATATACTTTTTTTCTGTTAGAACTATACTTGTTTGTTGAAGTTTTCCTTAAATTCCAAAATACGACTTTTGCCTTTATTAAGAACAAATAAGAATCATTACAGAGGTCAGAAAATATCTAAACTCAGCATTAACCATCTTGGCTTCTGTAATATGAATAGCCTGTACTTGAGACCGCTGTTCTTTATTGTGGTACCAAGTTTACCCCCAGCCATACAGCATACTGCTGGAGAAAAGCTTTGTATTTGTTAATAGATAACTTTGATGGAAGACAGGAGAAGAAAACAGAATGAGATTTTGATGTTACTTTTTAACTTTTTCTTTTTTTGCCCCCACAGCAAGTTGAAGTCGATTGCCAACAGTGTATGCTCGAAATCCTGGATACTGCAGGGACAGTAAGGATGTTTTCTCTTTTTTTGATAGATTTTAATTTGTGAGCAGGTTTTGTCATCTGAGTAGGTTTTGTCATCCAAATAATTCTGAGTAAAAGTAATCATTCTGATTAAGAAGAAATTCTCTGAACATAGGGATTCTTAAGTAATATGAAATCAACTGTAATGTAGTTAATGCTTACGTATCACAAAGTTCAGCTGTATAATCTGTGTTGGGTTTCTTCCTACATTGAGGTAAGGATTATGCTATCAGTGATTTTTTTAAATGTATTTTAAATTTAGAGTTTTAGCTAATATTTGTATTTCTGTGGGTTTAAATAAGACCTTGTCTTTTGGCACCATAGTCATTAATTTTTATAATTTTTTCTTTTCACTAGTATTTTGACATCTCTAGGGGTTGGTGACAGATACATGTTTTCTGAGGAAGGCAAAAATCTTCCTCAGAAGATTTAGGATTACTTTGAGCCTCCTTTTTCTAATCTTTAAATGAGTATAATGATATTAGTATATCATAAGGTGTTTGTGATAAGCAAATGAGATAATAATTATAAATCATTCGGCATAATGTCTGTTACACAGTATGGAATTGTGTATTTGCTTTTATTCTTCTTATCTTCAGTAATACCATCACCTTTATAATTTTTTATTAATAACTGATGGTTTCCAGTTATACTGCCACACAAAATACATACATGAAGCAATCTTTGCTTTTATTTGTTTATTTTTCTCCATACACATAGACTTGACACATTAGGCAATTCCTAGCTTTAAAATGGATGGGTTCGTCTTTTGTTTTTCTTAAGAGACAAGGTCTTGCTCTATCGCCTAGGCGAGGGTGTAGTGGTGCAATCATAGCTCACTGCAGTCTCCTGGGTTCAAGCAATCTTCCTGCCGCAGCCTCCTGGGTAGCTAGAACTACAGGCACGTACCACCACCCCCGGCTAATAAAAAAAAAATTTTTTTTTAGAAGTAGTCTCTCTGTGTTGCCCAGGCTAATCTCAAACTCCTGGCCTCAAGTGTTCTTCCTGGCTCTGTTTCTGAAAGTGCTGGGATTATAGGTGTGAGCCATGGCACCTGACTGGCATTCTTAAATGTGATAAGTTGTTTAAAATTCAGCACAAAATTTTCTACCGTAATTTTTATAAATGATGGAAACATTTCAGATTGTCCAAAAAAGCATGTAAGCAAATTGGAGTGATATTATACGACAATATAGTACTAATTATACTATATTTTTCCATGCTTAAAATTGATCTTAACTTTTAACAGGGACCTTTGCCCTCACAGCAAGCTTCTGGTAAAGACCTTCTGAAACTACATCTTGTATCAGCTGAATCAAGCTGTCTCTCCCTTTCCCACCCTCCTACTCCCTAACGTTTTTAGCTTCTGAATCAGCAAAATTCCCCTTTGTTTCCAGAAACCCCAATAGCTAAAAAGAATACTTTCTACTTTTTTTTTTTTTTTAATCACATCCACAGTGTATGGGCATTCTTTCTTTTTTCTCTGTCCAAATTGTAAGACGGAAGTTCTCTATCACAGAGATCTTTACTTTGTGCTATCCAATATTGTGTCTGTCTCCCATCATAGCACTCAACATGCTGTGTTATAAGGCCTATTTGCTTGTTTGTGTCCCTGGTGCCTTGCATAAAACCTTGCAAACAGCTGCTTAATCTTGTCTCAGAATCACTCCTTACCCTTTGAAGATTTTTGCTCTCTCACACATAGATAATTTACTACCTTGGCTTGGCCTATCAGTTCCTTGATGCCCATCCTACCTTTAAGGCATTCATACCATGGTTTTACCCTAGACTGTGTGATTACCAATATATAATACCTCCCTAATCTAATTTCCAAGCTTCTTATCCTCCACTACTCACTACTTTTTTCTTTATCCATCTCACTTCTGCTTTTTATTTTGTTTTGTTTTGTTTTTTGTTTTGAAACAGGGTCTCTCTGTGTCACCCAGGCTGGAGTGCAGTGGTCTGAACACAGATCACTTCTGCTTCAATCTCCCAGGGTCAAGAAATCTTCCCACCATCACCTCCTGAGGAGCTGGTGCTACTGCAGGCGCACACCACCACACCTAGGTGTTTTTGTTTGTTTGTTTGTTTTTTGTAGAGACAGGGTCTCACTATGTTGTCCAAGCTGGTCTTGAACTCCTGGACTCGAGAGATTCTCCTGTCTTTGGCCTCCCAAAGTGCTGGGATAACAGGTGTGAGCCACTGCACCCAAGACATCTCATTTCCTTTAGTGCCCTTCAACTTCATTACAACCTGTAATCCATTTATCCTAACATCTTTTTATTATTCCTTATATCTTCAGCCCCCTCTGCATATAGCTTCAGGTCCACGGTCCGTCCATCATTTATAATCCTCTTGAATATATCCTCAACTCCCTTGACTTTTCAGCAGCCTTTGACTCAGTTTATCACTGCTTTCTAATGTAAAACCTTTATTCATTTGGCTTCCAAGAAACAATACTTTTCGGATTTTCTCCGTCTCATTGGTTACTCCTACGTCTCCTTTCCTAAGCTCTTTATCTTCCCCACCTCTTAATGTTGGAGGACCTCAGGGTTCAATACTTGCACTTCTCTTTTCTAACAACACTGCTTTGGAGATCTTTAGTTGCTTGGTTTTAAATACAATCTGTATCCTAATAAATACTAACTTTATAACTCTGTCTGTATTAGGCCGTTTGCATTGTTGTAAAGAAATACCTGAGGCTGGATAATTTATGAAGAAAAGAGGTTTAATTGGCTCATGGTTCTGCAGGCTATACAAGCATAGCTTCAGCATCTGCTTCTGGTAAACACCTCAGGAATCTTACAATCATAGTGAAAGGCAAAGGGGAGTAGGTGTTTTACATGGCAAGAGCAAAGAGAAAGCGGGAGATGCCACACGCTTTCAAACAACCAGATCTCATGGGAACTCACAATCGTGAGGATAGCACTAACATGAGGGATTTGCCTCCATGACCCAAACACCTCCCACAGGCCTCACCTCCAACATTGCGGATTACATTTCAGCATAAGGTTTGGAGGTGACAAACATCCAAACAATATCCCTATCTCTCATTTCTTTTCTGAACTTCAAGCTCTTATATCTAACTGCCTCTTGGTATCTCTTTTTGTATGTCTAATAAGCATCTCAAACATAACATGTCCAAACTGAACTCCTGATAGCCTTTCCCTGACCTGGGTCTTTCCATTCTTTCCCATCTCAGTAAATAGTACCCATTTAGTTGGTTATGCCTGAAACCATGGAGTCATCTTTGACTGTATTTTTTGTTATATTCTGTGTACATCCAAACTCTTGGAGAACCCTATTGGCTTTACCTTAAAAAGTAAGGCTACAACATTGTTAGTAGATATTTGTTGTGAATGGATGAAACTTGTAGACTGTCCTTAAGAAGGAGGTTGGCATTCTCAATAGGAGGGGACACCAACCACAGCAGTTCTGTAAGGACTTTTCTTAAATTGGATTTTCAGAACTCAGGTTGCCTGTTGCAAACCTTATCAGTGAAAAATCCAGGAAACTCCCAGTTTTTACATCTTTCCCAGAAAATACACTGGCAGCAGTATAGGAAGCTCAGCCATATTCCTGTGGCAGACCATAGACGAATTTGAAGCTGGAGAAGTGGTTGAGTGGTAGCATAGCTAACTCCCTGGAATACAAGAAAGAGTACATCAGCCAGGGTAGAACAACCAGAACTATTTTAGATGTAGTAGACAAAATAGAGGTGTAATGGTCATGGGGAGCAAGGAAGCCAAGGCAGCAACAAGCTTAAGAAACTTTGTGGATTTGTCTTTTCTGTTTAATGCATCCAAAGGTAAAAAGATCCAAAATGTGTAGTTACTTAATATAAAGACCCAAGATGTATACATTTTTAATATTCTACCGTATGTGCTTTTAAAATAATATATATAAAACACTAAAACTTTTCTAAAATAAGATTTTGTCTTGTATTAACCTCTGTGGTTACAAATGCAGTAATGATTGTCACCAGATAAAAGGAAGTTTAAAATTAAATAATTTTAATTTGGCATGACTAAAGCTCAGTGACTAAATGTTAACAATTAGTAAATTTAACTGAAAGGTAAATTTGCACTATTGCACTATTCTCACAAAGTGGAAAATGAAAATACATGAACAAGCTCTTTTTTTTTTTTTTTTTTCCGGAGACAGAGTTTCACTCTTGTTGCCCAGGCTTGAGTGCAGTGTTATGATCTTGGCTCACTGCAACCTCTGCCTCCTGGGTTCAAGTGAGTCTCCTGCCTCAGCCTACTGAGTAGCTGGGACTATAGGCGTGCACCACTACGCCCAGCTAATTTTGTATTTTTAGTAGAGGCGGGGTTTCACCATGTTGGCCAGGCTGGTCTCAAACTCCTGACCTCAAGTGATCCACCCACCTTGGCCTTCCAGAGTGTTGGGATTACAGATGTGAGTCATTGCCCCTGACCATTAACAAGTGCTTATAAAAAGAGTTTATTGACTGTCAAGATGATAAAAATCTTGCTATGCCATGGGAATAGTAAAAGAAAGATGATAAAATCTGTCAGTAGAGATATTGATGCTGGATGATTAAGTCATAGTTCAGTATTGGGCTTATACCTCAGATTGTTAGCACCTGGGCAGTAGTTGTGTCATAAATATGCAAATAAAATTATTTAGGATCAAAATTAAGATCTGTTTCTAAAAAATTATATACAGTTCTAAATCACACAAAAGCAAATTAAAGTGGTTAAGAATTCCTTTTTAATTCTACAGTTTACTGTCATTGTTTCTAGTCACCTCAGAGTTGCTGGAAACTGTGTTAAGTCTTGTTTTCTGTTAGGATAGCAAGTAATAAAAAATGTAGTTGCTCACTTGTACGTATGCTGTTTTGAATTGTTCCAGTATACATTCAAAAAATTCATATATTTATAATTGCATATTTTTTAATCATAGGAGCAATTTACAGCGATGAGGGATTTGTATATGAAGAATGGCCAAGGTTTTGCACTAGTATATTCTATTACAGCTCAGTCCACGTTTAATGACTTACAGGACCTGAGGGAACAGATTTTACGGGTTAAGGACACGGAAGATGTAAGTATTTTTTTTCTCTGTTAGGTGTTATGCCATCTTGCTGTGGCCAAATAAAAAAGTGCCTGTTTTCTCTATCAGTAGAGGATTTGGAAGCTACCTGCCACATGCCTGAAAGAGCCCCTGTGACCAAAAAAAAAAATTTAACTTTCAAAATTAACCTCGAAATTATGTGGTGAGATGTTTAGAAAATGAGAACATGTGTAATAAAGTACTCATTGTGCTATAAGTTAAAAAGTGCAGTAGGGGAAAAAGAGGAGCCAAAGAATACTTCATAGAAGTGGGAACTAAGTTGAGCTTTGAAGGATGGTAGTTGTGTCAGAAACAGTGTTCAAAGAACATTATTAAGATCCATAGTGGTATGTTTTTATTTCTAAAATTTCTTTGGCATAATTCACACATTACAGTCTACCTCCCGGGCTCAAGTGATCTTCCCACCTCAACCCCCTGAGTAGTTGGGACTACAGGTGTGTGCCATCCTGCCTGGCTGATTGTTTTTGAATTTTTTAGTAGAGACCAGGTCTCACTATGTTACCCAGGCTTGTCTCAGGCTCCTGAGCTTAAGAAATTCTCCTGCCTCAGCCTCCCTAGGATTACAGGCATGAACCATTGCACCTGGACAGCATTATAGTCTTAAAATAATTTAGTGTATCTATGTAGTGGGATCTCTTCCATTTTTTTTTTGGTCTCTTCCTTCTTCCTTCACCTCTTCCCCTCAACATACACTTTTTGTTAGTACTTGATGAAGCTTGCAGTCCCAACTAATGCATTTTAGTTGGTGGCAGATAATTGCTTATTTATTTTTTTAAAAGGCTAAGTAATAAGTATGTTATTGTTCATTTTATGTTTTTTTCTTCCCACAGGTTCCAATGATTTTGGTTGGCAATAAATGTGACCTGGAAGATGAGCGAGTAGTTGGCAAAGAACAGGGCCAGAATTTAGCAAGACAGTGGTGTAACTGTGCCTTTTTAGAATCTTCTGCAAAGTCAAAGATCAATGTTAATGAGGTAACCTACAATTGCTGGGCAGCACAAACAAGTGCCTTTTTAGTTTGCTTTAAGTTAACAGCCAAACTTTTAAGAAGCATTTTTTATCTTTTAAGCAATCTTGATTCTGTCATTTTATAGGAAACACTAATTCCTAGAAACTATATTTTTTAGCTTACATAAGATCACTTTGATGGCTGTATGAGAATACTTAAATTTACCTTATTGTAAAAGAGGAAGCTAAAATGAAAGAATGTGTATAAAATCCTGCTAAGCCTCTAAGTGATATGCGATAAAGTGGTGTGTAAAAATTATTACATCACCCTTATATTGTAATAATTATTTATCCAAATGCATAAAATAGGTTGTAAAGTCAAGTTGGAAAATAATATGTTTTCATGGATATCACAGAATAATGTTCTGAGTCTTACCTCACCTTTGGTGCATGACTCATAAGTGGGTAATCTGTGTGAGTATGGACATGTACCTGGAATTCACTCAGTCCTTTAGGCCTGATACAGCTGATGCACAAGGCTTTTGTGCGGGGCATGGGGGTGGGGTCACTGAGTTAAGCACTCCACTATCTTGAAAACATAGCTGTGGACAAGAATACTTAGCAAATAAGCTGCATGCCTGGGTGTAAAGGGCCAACAGTTTGCTAGTTTACTGGGCCCCTAAAAATTTAGTGCAATTTCCAACTGTCCCCACCAATCAACCTTAAAAAGTTCCCTTGCTTTTGTTAACTTTACCATAAGCCTTTTAAAAAAAATAAAAACAAAACAGAGTGGGTGTCTTTCCTGCCCTTGCATTTGCCATTTGTAGCATTACAGGTAATCAGTCAGAATTCAGATCACTTAACTACGTAGGTGAGAGTGAGAGTGAGAGTGGGTTAAGTTATGAATCCTCTGTTTTTGCTTGCTGTTCTCTCTGACCTGTGGTTCTGCTGGCCACTTTTTCTTGACTAATATTATGCTTAGAGACTATTATCTGACTTTTAAAAATGACCAGGTTACTTTAAACACCTGGCAGGTAAAAAAAAAATTAAGCTTGCGTCGGCTTCTGTATTTTACAGATAATCCAGAATGCCCAAGCTTGCTTTTTTATGTGAAACAATTTTTAACAAGTACATAGAAACAGGAAATTTATAAATTGTATTTACTCAGCAAATATTTATTGACTATTATGTGTCTGGCCCTGTGTCAGGCCCCCAGATAATAGTCAGACGGACACTATTCCTGCCCTGAAGAAGTTTGCATCCTACTGGGAGAACAAGTCTTTCAGCAATAATTAAAGAAAAAAAGTGATTTTGATAAAGAATGTGTTAGAAGTGGTGAATGTGTTTGGCTAGCAGAACAGTGATGTGAGGTCACTATCTACAAGATAATTGGCCTTAAGGGATGTGGTTCCTTGCTGTCCTTGTCCTTACCTCCGTGGGACCCACCAACCAAGTTCGTCAGGCTCCAGGCTCCGATGGGGCTGGGTTGGGCCTGGGTCCAGTGCATAGGACTTCTCCCTTTGGGAGCCAGAGGACAGTGCACTACATGTTTGTGAGAACCTACATGCTGTTAAACCTTCCTGCACGCTATTAAACTTCCTCTGGATTAGTTTCCAATGCAGCAGAGATACTTTTTCATAGCAGTCTTGTTAAAGCAGAGAGTTTATAAACGAGGGTTTATAAAAACAAACAGAAAAACCATAAAATGAAATGCATTAGCCATCTCAAGAATCTTTACTTTTTGGAAAACATACAAACTTTATGTTCAATTCTTGAGTGGGGAGAATGGAGCAGATAATTTTAGTTTCTTTTAATATTTTTCTCTTTATAACCTGATAATCCAGCTACAGGATTTCTTTGATAGTTAATAGTTCCTCACACAACTTTTGCCTTGTAAATTTTTTTGTGATTTTTGAATGCCTGAATTATAGAGAGATGCTTTCAAAAATTCACCTCTTGGCCTTAAATTTGAAAACAGACACAAGGACATACTACTTGGCTGAAGAGCCCCCTAATTTATTCATATATATATATATATATATATATATCTTATTCACACCACTTTGCAATGTTTTAAAGTAGTATATGGCTATACCAGAATCACAGTAGTCTTAATCAAGAATTAATTGTTCTTTGCTGAGGCTGGAATAGTAATTGGAATCAAGACATCCCAATTTAGGAATGGGAGAGGGATTGAGAAACTCTATTCTGTGTTCCCTTTAGATTTTTCTATAGTTCAGAGAGATGAGGAAGAACCTAGGCTGGGGCCTTTCAGCATTTCTAACCAAATATTATAGTTCGAACTTGCCCTCATCACTGAACCATCTGCTGCTGTGAGGTAGGCAATGTTTTCCAAAGAAATAATTTAGAATACTACTACAAACATTAGTTACCTTTCTGTATAGTACCAGAAACTAGAAACTGGCTAGTATGAAGAAACTGAAATAGAAACTACTTGTAATTTTTATTAACTTACTGTTTTAGTTTACTTTTATTAATTTTTTATCTTATAGCTTATGCATTGAGTGTAGGGAACTAATAAAAGCTCATTTGTGGCTTAAGCACATTGAGTTCTTCAGAGTTTTGAAACAACTTGGACTTTGGAGTTGTAAAACAGAAACTACAATTTTGTTTATAAATTCTGTTTTCAGACTTCTTTTAGAAATAAGATAACAGTTAAATGATTTGAAGAGGATGGGAGTGGGAAGAATGGAGCAGAAAGAAAAGAATTTAAATGAGTCACTTTTATAGCTTTTGGATAAATCATTCAGGTTTTTTTTCTTTTTAACAGTTAATTTAGTCTTGTAGTCTGGACCATTTAAAAAAGTAAATAGGCAATTATCATTTTAAAGAAATATAATTATTTACCATCTATCTTAAAATACATGTAGATTGATAATTTAAAAATATTTTACTCTTAAAATGTACTCAAAAGATATAAGAACAATAAAAAAGAATTTGTTCACCATCAGATTCACCCATTATTAAAATTTTGCCACTTGTTTACAGAAATTACACTTCTTTACCCCTAAATATTTTAGTTATGTATCCTCAGATCAGAGACATTGTCTTACACAACCACAGCACAATGATTAGAATCCTAAAAATTGATGACACAGTCTGTGTTTGGTATATATTCAGATTTTACCAGTTGTCCCTGAGATGCTGCTTAAAGCCAGTCCATTTTTTAATATATTTCTGCAAAGAACTATTTATTCCAGGTTAGTATCAATAAGGGACTTCTATGATATTTGTTTTTATTCCAAATCATTAGTAAGTGTTGTATTTCATAGCAAAGCTTATCTATTTCATGTTTTAATACTTTGGCATCAGAATTAAAATAATCTGCTTTTATGAGATAAGTAGCATTGTATTTTTGTCTTTGACACTGCACTTTTCATCCAAAAATGAATCCACAGGATTTATTAACAAATATTATTTGGGCTGGGCACAGTGGCTCACATCTAAAATCCTGGCACTTTGGGAGGCCGAGACAGCCAGATCACTTGACCTCAGATGTTTGAGACCAGTCTGGGCAACATTGCAAAACCCTTGTCTCTACGAAAAATAGAAAAATTAGCTGGGTGTGGTGGCGCACGCCTGTAGTTCCCAGCTGTTCAGGAGGCTGAGATGGAAAGATCGCTTGAGCCTGGGAAGTGGAGGTTGCAGTGAGCCGAGATTGTGCCACAGCACTCCAGCCTGGGTGACAGAGTGAGACTCTGTCTCAAAACAAAACAACCAAACTAAAACCCACAAATATTTCTTACTTCAAATCAAGGATTAGCAGACTTTTTCTGAATATTTTTTGCTTTAACCAAAATTAACACAAAAAAAGACAAAATCATGTGCCTCTGCATGTGATATCTTGAAAGGGGGACAGTATCTCTTCTGTCCTATTTTAGACAAAAATGTATAACCTGAATCTAATCACGAGAAAATCTCAGATAAGCCCAAATTGAGGGAAGTTACTAGCCTTTATTTTTCAGAAATGACAATGTCCTGAAAGGCAAAGGCCAAGGAACTGTTCCAGATTTTTAAAAACTAAAGTGAGAGGAAATAAAATGCAGTGTGTGATCCTGAATGGATCTTGTCCTTGGAGGGGAAAGTTACTATAAAGTACATTATTGGGGCAATTGACACAAAATTGGAATTTGCTGTGTAGTTATACAAAATAATATGTCAATCCTTAAATGTCTTAAGTGTAATAACTATAATGTGTTTATGTAAGAGAATATCCTTGTTCTTAGGAACAATTTAACTATTAAGGACTTAATAGTTAAGGTCTACTCTCAGATGATTCAGAAAGTGTGTGTGTGTGTGTGTGTGAAGTAAAAGTGGCAAAATGTTACGAATTGGTGAATCTGGGAAGAATATACGAAGTTGTTGGTACTATTTTTGCAACTTTTCTGTAGGTTTGGAGTTTTCACTATTTTTTACTACCAGTTCTTTTTCTTGATTTGATGTCGAATATCTAGGAGCAAGGGCATTTCCTTCATTATAAATAGGTAAGTCCTGCTTTTTACCCTGATTGAAAGTCAGAGCCTTCTAACAAATCTGACTTTCAAAGAAAGAAGCAGAATACATATCTAAGACCAGAATAGTACCTACCAGAGTTGTTTTGTGGAACAAAGTCTCAAAAGTTGGTCGAGTAAGTACTTTTTTTCTTGTTTTTACTTAGATATTTTATGACCTGGTCAGACAGATAAATAGGAAAACACCAGTGGAAAAGAAGAAGCCTAAAAAGAAATCATGTCTGCTGCTCTAGGCCCATAGTCAGCAGCAGCTCTGAGCCAGGTAAGATGCTAAAAGCAGAAGTGCCTTTCTCGTCTTCTTATTTTGGTGTTTTCCAGACTTTAGCTACTTTCCATTTCATCTGTTATGGTATTCCTAAGTGTCTGTAACTTGTAAATGTGATATATAACTTGTAGGTACAGTCATCTTTTGGATAACTTGCCCTGTCCCTTTGAGATTCTAAGCTCTCTGACAGCAAGGACCATGTCTGTTTTTCCTTGCCACTGTGTCCCCAGTGCCTGATACAGAGTTGGGTATTAAAAAATAGTGGTTGAATGAATACAACGCCTTCCTAGATGACTCCCAAATTCATTCTGAATTAAGTGAAACAGTAGTTGCTCTGAAATAAAAAGATGTAAGTGCACATTTGGTGAATTATCCCAAAGTGAACACACCCATATATAACAACAGGAGTCTCCCTCCTCCAAATTAAATTAAAACTCTGCCCTGATTTCTAACTCCATGGATTAGTTTTGCCTCTTTTTGAACTTTACATAAACAAAAACATAGTGTATTTTTCTATGTCTGGCTTCTTACACTCCAAAATATGTTTTTGAGAATTATTTATGTTAAATGTAGCAATAGTTTATTTTTATTGCATGACAGTACTGGAAGTGTGTTTCTGTATTCTGCTGTTGGTGTTCATTTAAGTTCTTTCTTTGAGGGAATTAGTATGAATAATTCTGTGCACATTCCTATATGTCTTTGTGCACATGTACATGCATTTCTGTTGGGTATATATCTAGGAATGGAATGGCCAGATCATATGCTATACATATGGACGGCTATAGTAGATACTGCTAAAAAGGTTTTCAAAGTGGTTGTACCAGTTTACACACACTCCAACAGTTTTTGAGTTCTACATCATCCCCAAAATTGATATTGTCAGTCTTTTAAACTTGACCCATTCCAGGGGATATGTGGGGGTATATCAGTGTAATTTTGGTAGCCATTTCCCTCTCTGGTATGCGTCAGCTTCTTTCAAATAAAGGTTTTCTATTTAGGCTTCTAAGTATTAGTTGACTTTACCATTTTAGTTTCCACTAAATGACCCCATTGGAAAGAAATTTATGACAGCATTTAAGCTGACTATCAGGTGAGAGACCAGGATCTGTGGGGACTGTTTTCTTTAATTTGTATTTGTATTTAAATCCCCTGAATGTTTCTACTTCATCAGTTCTATAAATAATACCATAAAAGATTATTTTCATGGAATGGATGTATTATGTAATTTGATGCTTATTACATGATTATTACTAAACTTGGTCTCCAGTCGGAGTAAACTGGTCCCACTGGAGAGTTGGTTACAGTAACTCTTGTAAGTCTCTTGGGTCCATTTAGTAGATTATCCGTCAAGAGCTCCCTATTAACTAATATGTGCTTCCTTAGAGATATGAATCTCTCTCTTAAGGGAAAAACACCTGAGTAATTATAGCTCCCTTTTTAAATGAAGGTACACAGGAAAAATGGGCAGAAAGGAGAAAAGGACCTGGGGATTATCTCCAGTAGCCACATTTAGGAAAGACAGCATCTGGCTAATGTTTGCTTTAGGCTTTTAGTGAAATCTTAATTCAATAACTTTTTTTCTTTTTTTGAGACAGTCTCGCCCTGTCACCCAGGCTGGAGTGCAGTGGCGCAATCTCTGCTCACTGCAACCTCCACCTCCTGGGTTCAAGCGATTCTCCTGCCTCAACCTCCTGAGTAACTGGGACTTCACCATGCCCAGCTAATTTTTATAGTTTTAGTAGAGACGGGGTTTTACCACATTGGCCAGGCTGGTCTCAAACTCCTGACCTCAGGTGATCCGATCCACAGTGCCTGGCCTTGATTCAGTAACTTTAAATTATCAGTTCTCTGAAAGTGATTATTAAGATTACTGGTGTATGTGTTTGTTTAGGTAAGGGTACAAAGATAGAGAAAATGAAGATTCCAGTTCCAGTTCTTAAATACTATGTTACTTAACTGTCTTATAGTTGATTGACTCATTGACAGCTCATTACTATGGCTGGCCCTAGTTTAATTTTCAGTTCTCACAAAATATCCTTTTAGCTTTTGTTAAAGGAAAAGGTGCCATCTCCTGGCCTATTATGGTTTTAAAAATTCATTTATACACACCCAACAATGTGACAGTCCCTTGTGAGTTTTACCTTAGAGAAGATAAATCTTGACCTAGATCTAGAATAAGACTTTAGTCCTGCTTGCATAAATTCTTAGACTGTGATGTGTGATAAAGTTGACTTAATAAGTCATCCAAGATCTCTGTGGATGTTTGATAATACCAAATAATACGTGACTTAGCAATCAGACTACTTTACATCCATTTTACTGTGATTATAGACTTGAAGTGCCATGTTGTTCCTGTACTTTTAAAAGTACTGAGATACAGGATAGATTTAAATAGAAATTATAAACGTTTTTAGTAAGAGTACATGAACCCTGAGGGCAGCTTATCTAGTCCATAGCCTTTAGGCAAAATTGTATTGAATCATGTTAATCTCTTTTTTATATGTCCCAGTTTTAAAGACATCTGAGAGATATTCATCGTCCGGATTCTTCCTTTTACCTAATTCTTGTCTGTTGACAATAAGACTAACTTTGATTCTTGTGCCCTTCTGCCCATAGTTTAACTTTGATTTAAACTATGGGGATTAGCTCTTTCTGTATCATCCCTTGCCTTAACCTGTATTAAAAATGGTAATTCTAATATTTAATCATAAAATGCTTGAATAAAGAATGTCTTATGGAAAGTTTATGGAGGCAGGTGTCCTTTAGTAAAAAAGGAAACTAAAAATAAGACGGTAATGAGATAGAAAAAATATCATTGTTTTCCTCTGTACAGACAGGATTGTCAGATGTAATGGGAAACACTAAATATAATTGAGTATAACTAAGTATAACTGAGGATAATTCAAGTTGATCAGTTATGGACTCCTCTCTTGTGAACTTCTATTTTTGATTTTTTAAAACATTTTTAAAGGGAATTTACAATAGCACTGTTACTGTAGCTGTTTAGCATAATTTAGTTCTCCAGGTGAAATCAGCTGAAATCGCTTTATTTTATTGGATACCTGCTTGTTTAGTACCATTTTCTGACATCAAGAGATTAACCATACATATATGTATATCTGTATATCCCATGTCTTAGATTACAGGAATGAAGAACTGTTGCCTAATTGGAAAGTGCCAGCATTCCAGACTTCAAAAAAAAAAAAAAAAAATCTGAAGAGGCTTCTCCTGTTTTATATATTATGTGAAGAATTTAGATCTTATATTGGTTTGCACAAGTTCCCTGGAGAAAAAAATTGCTCTGTGTATATCTCTTGGAAAATAAGACAATAGTATTTCTCCTTTGCAATAGCAGTTATAACAGATGTGAAAATATACTTGACTCTAATATGATTATACAAAAGAGCATGGATGCATTTCAAATGTTAGATATTGCTACTATAATCAAATGATTTCATATTGACCTTTTTATCATGATTCCTCCCTATCAAGCACTAAAAAGTTGAACCATTATACTTTATATCTGTAATGATATTGATTATGAAATGTCCCCTCAAACTCATTGCAGCAGATAACTTTTTTGAGTCATTGACTTCATTTTATATTTAAAAAATTATGGAATATCATCTGTCATTATATTCTAATTAAAATTGTGCATAATGCTTTGGAAAAAAATGGGTCTTTTATAGGAAAAAAAAACTGGGATAACTGATTTCTATGGCTTTCAAAGCTAAAATATATAATATACTAAACCAACTCTAATATTGCTTCTTGTGTTTTACTGTCAGATTAAATTACAGCTTTTATGGATGATTAAATTTTAGTACATTTTCATTTGGTTTCTGTGTTTTTGTTATTGTTTATAGATTTAAGGCCTTTATTTTATAATGACCACATTGTTTTAAATGCGACAGTAGCTCCTTTCTGCCTAGTATCTGCAGAACACTGGCTTTAAACTATACTAAGTAACTGGTGATTTCTCTAGGAACAGACGTCGCACTTTCTGTTCTAAATATATTTATTCCTACTATACAGTAAAATACATCAGATAACATAGAATAGTTTTGTATATTCTCTCGATCTTAAAGATTGTATCTTATTGAATAAAAATCCCACTGTATATTATTTTTATATATAAAAAGATAAGTTTAATACTGTATCAGGGTTTAACTTTTACTATTTCAGATCTTCCACAGCTTGTAATTTCATCAAGGGAATCCTTTTGCATTGTTAATTTGTTGGGTGTGAGTCCACCAATGAAGTGTTATGTGAAAAATTTCAAACTTGCTTTATAATAGATTGAATAATTTGAGAAAAATGAGGGAAAGTTAAAACACATAAAAGGAATGTGTTACTTTTGCTTAAACTACTTATGAAATAGTATGGTAGTAGTAATATGGAAGAAATTGCTAAGTTAAAATTTTAGCTTCGTGTATAGCAGTGCTTTTTCTTTTCCTTCCCAGTTATTTTTGTCTTTACAAAAGACAGGGCTTAAGTAAGACATGGACCCAGGGTGATACTGCTTATGTAATCTCTATAAAGAGACGTAGAACAAAAAGCTTGTTAGCCTATTAAGTTCTGGAAAAGGAAAGAAACAAGCTTAGGAAACCCTGTGCCTTGTCCTCAAATATTAAGGAGGAGACCAGTCCTAGAAAGTCTAAGTAATTGCTCAGGGATCTCTAGATACTGTCTCTTTGCAACTAGGTATGAAGAAGTGTTCATGTCTTGCTGAGATTTTCCAGGCATGTGGTCAGCCTGTCACTTACTAAATTGAAATTTTAAAATCAGGTTTCAAATGTTAAGCTCTGACCAACCTGAGAAAATGTTTTGTTTTTAAAAAACTGAAAACTTGTTTTTGTTTTTGTTTTTAGTTTTGAATACACTTAGTTACCTAACATTTCCCTTCTACTCATCCAATTATGCATATGTCTGGGATTGAGGGGCCAAAACTAGAGTGAACTTTAATGAAGCATTAGGGCCAGTTGTCAGGTCAGGGTGGCATCTTTTATTTTAAGGTCCTCTAAAGTCATTCTGCTTTAAAACACCCCTCAAACATTTCTTTAAACTTAAGATCATAGACAGACATCTCATCAGCCAGTAAAACTTTCTAAATACTACCTTGTCACATCTATTGTGTATTTAACAGATTAAATAGAAGTCATTTGATAAGACTCCAAGTCTCAGTCTGCTTGACTAGTAGCATAAACTCAGTATCTTCTATTTTAGAATGTGGTGGAGAAAGACGATAATTAGATTCCTTTGTCACATCTTATACAATCTACTTGGGTTAAAGGTGGAACTTTCAAGAAAAATGCCTTTCTAGCACACAGTGGTATTCAGAGCAGAACCAGCTGAAGTCAGATATGCAGGGAAGTCTGTGGTTGCTGAGCAAGATGAAAAGGTATCCTGTTAGAAAGTGAAATAGGTGTGTTTTTTTATTGTCCTAATGTGAACTCCTTAGTCTTGGTTCCAAAGGGAAGGGTATCTGAAAATAAATGTATTTTTATAGCTGAAAAAAGAGTGTCTAGGATATTGTATGAATGTCAAATGATAAATATCTAGAAACTGATTTCATATTAGTATGTGTGACTATTTAAAGTATAATGACTTTGGTTATATGAGTGACAGAATTAAGGAGGCTTGATGCCATAGTTCATAGTTTGCTTGGTATCCCTGAACTGTCTACTTTTAGAAATTAACAGTAAATACACAATCCAGCTGTAATCTTACCCTCCACCAGGGGGAGCATCAATATTGGTTAATACTTTTTTTTTTTTTTTTGAGACAGAGTCTTGCCTTGTTGCCCAGGCTAGAGTGCAATGGCTCAGTCTCGGCTCACTGCAACCTCTGCCTCCTGGGTTCAA